>NW_021145227.1:1098882-1258371 GCF_900634775.1 Gouania willdenowi | reverse complement strand
GATATATTTATTGTCTCCAACAAAGATGGGCAGACTAGGGGAATAACTTCTTTAAACAGCTTAGTTGGGATCGGATCTGAAAGGCAGGTTGATGGTTTGGAGGATGAAATAATAGAGTTAAGTTCCTGAAGTCCTATATGTGTGAAACAGTTTAGGTTAGGCCTATTTACATTTAATGGTACAGCAGGCCCAGGTGAAGGCAGGGAGTGGCTAATTTTATCTCTAATCTTGTGAATTTTATCGTTAAAAAATGTCATAAAGTCCTCACAGCTGAGGGCTAGAGGAATCATGGGCTCAATAGAGCTCTGACTTTGTGTTAGCCTGGCTACAGTATTGAAAAGGTACCTCGGATTATTTTTATTTTCTTCAATTAGTGAGGAATAGTATGTAGATCGACTATGTCGTAAGGCTGTCATGTATTTACTATGGCTTTCTTGCCAAAGTATTCGTGACTCCTCTGTTTTATTGGAGCGCCACATTCTCTCTAATTTACGGGTTGTTTGTTTGAGTGTGTGAGTTTCAGAGCTAAACCACGGAGCTTTCCTCTGACGTTTAATAGTTTTTTCCCTCAATGGGGCAATTGAGTCCAAGGTGGATTTTAGTAGGCTAGCAGAGCTATCGACAAGCAGATCCAGTGAGAGGGGTTATAATTAATGTTATAGTTATTTATTGGATGGTGCACTGAGTGTAAGGCAGCAGGAATGGCCTCTTTAAATTTAGCCACAGCACTGTTGGACAGATTTCTACTCGTAACTATTTTATTGCACAGTGCGAGATCCTCTAGGATAATGTTAAAAGATATTAAAAAGTGATCTGATAGCAGAGGATTTTCAGGGTAGACTTTAAGTTCATTAATATCAAGGCCATATGTTAGAACAAGATCAAGAGTATGATTTAAACGATGAGTAGCTTCATTAATAGTTTGAAAAAAGCCAACTGAGTCTATTAGGGACATAAAGGCTGAGCTCAGGCTATCACTATCTTTGTCCACATGGATATTAAAATCTCCTACTATCAGTATTTTATCAGAACTGAGGACTAAGTTTGATATAAACTCAGAGAATTCTGATAGAAATTCAGAATAAGGGCCTGGAGGACGGTAAATTATCGCAAATAAGACTGGCTGGCAGGTTTTTGATTCGATATGAGATAAATTTAGAACCAGGCTTTCAAAGGAAGTGTAATTGGCCTTTGGTTTAGGATAGATTAGGAGAGAGGAATGATAAATAGCTGCTACACCACCTCCACGGCCTATGTCTCGTGGCATATGAGTATTTAAATGACTGGGAGGAGTGGCTTCATTTAAACTAACATATTCATCTTGATACAGCCATGTTTCAGTTAAACAGAATAAATCAAAGTTATTTCTGAGATAAGGTCATTTACTAGTAGAGATTTGGATCTCAGTGATCTAATATTTAATAGAGGACATCTAATGCTTTTATGTTTTGGTGTTTCTAGATTTGAGATTTTAATTTTTTTCAGATTTTTATAATTGATAGCTCTTTTATTTGATTTTATGTTAAAATCATTGTGAAATATGGGTCGGGGGACAGACACCGTCTCTATAAAATAATATTCATCACCATCACAACAGTTGTCATGGCGATGAACACAGCTATCATAATAGCAATGGGAGGGAAACTGTCCTAAGGCAAGCGCAGAGGGGCGTGGAGGACTCCCCCTCTGTAACATGGTCTCATTCATGAGATGTCATAAATGTGCCATGTTTTCTGATAGTAGAGATGCTCCCTCCAAAGTAGGATGGATTCCATCTCTTCCTATCAGGTTCGGTTTTCCCCAGAAGGATCTCCAATTATCAATGAAGCCCACCTCGTTTTGAGAATGTCCACTTAATAAATTGGCAGGGTTTCATGCATGCACAGGTTTTCCACCAGACTTCTTACATGATGCCCTTGAAGGAATTGTACCTATTGAGCTCAGTCTGTGTTTGGCAAACCTAATTTCTAAGAGGTATTTTACATTAGATGAACTCAATGAGAGAATACAAAACTTTCCTTTTAAATTTTCGGACAATACAAATAGACCTCAAAACATTCCTTCTAACTTCAAAAAGAAAAGAAGCCTTGGTGGAAATGGACATGAGAATTGGAGTCTTGTGCGCTTCCTACCACTTGTCATTGGTGACAAAATTCCAGAGGGTGATGAAACATGGGAGTTGGTCCTTGAACTGAAAGAGTTGGTGGAGTTGCTATCAACTTCCTGTTTCACTCCAGCCAGTTTATGTTACCTGGAATCAAAAATATCTGACCACAGGCAGCAACTACTGTTAGTTTCCCTGACTACAAACTGCGACCAAAGAATCATTTCATTGAACATTATCCTGATTTGATAAAAAAGTTTGGACCTCCTACTGACACATGGACAATCCGATTTGAAGCAAAACATTCATTTTTCAAGAAAGTTGTGCATGATGTCAACAACTTTAAAAACATTTTACGTACATTGGCCACAAGGCATCAACTTATGTTGGCATACTACTTGGCAATGCCAAGCCTTTTCAGGCCTGAAGTAGAGACTTCTAAGTTGACAACTGTACCACAGGTTGTTTTGAGTAGGTTTGGTGATATTGAGGACATTGACCTGACGCCACATGTTTTTTTGAATGGAACAAAATATTGCATTAATATGTTTGTATCTGTTGGCAGCACTAGTGGACTGCCCAATTTTGGGAAAATAATTCAAATATGCATTGTTTCAGCCACACATGCCTGCTTTATAATTGATCCTTTTACAGCTGACTATGTCAAGCATTTGAGGAGCTACCAGCTGAAGAAAAGCCTGTCTCCTTGTCTACTAGTTCAAAAGGAAGAACTCAACGACTACACTCCTCTTGTGGCATACTTTGTTCAAGGCTGCCTTCTGATTACACCTAGAAGCTTCCTGCTGAAGTAATAGTAAGTAGTTTTTGATGTTTTTTGTCTTTTTTGATTACTTTAAACGTTTTTGGCATGTTTTCATCTTTTTTGTTGTTTTTTCATCACGATTGTGTCTTTATTTTTAACGCCTTTTGTGACTTTTGTTTTCAGTTTTGTTTACGTTGCATCTTTGTTGCTTTTCCAGCACTATTGTTGTCGCTCTTTTGTTGCATTTTTGTCATGTTTTGTGTCACTCTTTAGTTGTGTTAATGTATTATTATTATTATTATTATTATTATTATTATTAATGAACAAATCTATGCAAGCAGCACCAGATGTATTTTTATGCTTGTGAACTCACAAATGGTATGAGAATTCAAACCCCCCCTATTGATTTTCATTTTTCGATTTGATTTTTTTTCCACAATGAATTAAATACCTGTGGCTGATTAACTTATATAGACATACCTTTTAATTCAAACTTCAAACAAAAATACTTTCATCCTGTATCATTTAACAAATATCTCCCATTTTCTCATCCAGACATCAAAACTAAGTTCTGTTTCTGTCAAGGAAATAGTTATAAACCTGAAAATTAGTAAGTCCTATGACAGATATTGACCAAAGTAGATTGTGATTTCAATTAAATTGCATTTAATTTCCCAGCTCTAACAGGGACTGTTTTTTTCTTTTTTCTTTTCTCTAGCTGAGGCAATCCACAATGCTCCTACGAGTAATCCTATCTCCAAATGACATAAGGCGCCTCACCATTGAAGAAAGACCACCTACTGTTGAAAAACTTTATGAGATACTCCGAAACAAATTGGGAATAAGAGGTCGCTTTTCTGTACAATTTGAGGACCCTGACTTTGGTAACGCGCTCTGCAATCTGCAAGATATACAAGAACTTCCCGCACACCGAGCAACATTGAAAGTTCTCCTTACTGCTGATTCGGGAGAAAGCTCTGACTCTACACTGGATACGGGGAGCTTGTCTAGCCGCTCTGTTGGAACCGTGGATTTGGCTGAGTGGCCTGACCCTTACCCAATACCTCAGTTCTCCTATGACACTGAACTCAAGTTGATGAAAGCCAATGCACAATATGCAAAGGATGAATACCTTCTAGAGGTAAACAAAGGAATGAAGTCAGACATTCTAGATTGTCTTGCAGATGGTATGTGTAAAATTACCCCATATCCTGAAAGTCATCATTATGAGATTGTGGCGAGAGCACTTGTGGACAAGCATCCAAGCTTGAGGGATCCTGGGTCTGCAGCTGGATGGTATTCGTGGGTCCATAGCCTTAAATACAAGGTTGGAAACTTCCGTCGTGACTTGGCAGTTGCTGGACTTCCAGAAGTGGTTGTGAATAAGCGAAAAGGAGGAGAGGCAAAAAGAAAAGTCAAAAAGTCAAAAAAAGGTGAAGTTCACTTTTGTCCAGGGCCAGAGGAAGGTGACAGTGAAGAAGTAATGGAGGAGAACCGTATGAAGATGGAGAGGGAAATGCTTAAAACCATCCCCGACTGTGACATGGTGGATGAGTTGATGGTGTCAACATTTGCCCAGCGGAGGAGAGAGATAGTAGGTGATGAACCACTACTAAGTGAAATTCGCAATCGATGGCCGGCATTGCTTCAAGAAAGACAGGTGATGTAACTGTTGAAATATTCCTGTTTTGTGTGCTTGCCCTGCATAAATAGTTTTGTATTATTCTAGATAAGAGCTGAATTCGAACGAGTTACTGCCCAAGAACTGCTGCCTTCATTTCTCGATGGCCTCGATGCACTTGTACCCCGACTGCTGGAACTCTACAAATCCTCAAGCAAGTCTGGAAGGTGCCGCTCCTTGGGTGACATTCTGACCTCCCTTGAGAAAGATGTAAGTATACTTCTCTAAGTAGAGATGGGTAGTACTCTGCTACATTTACATTATACATATTATAATATTGTATATATACATTTACATATATTGTACATGTACTTAAGAGAACAGATTACTAAGACTACTTGCAAAAGTAGTTACTTCAAAAACTTGAGTAAAAAAATATAGTAACTTGTGCCACGATGAGTACATTTTGAATTGAAAAAAAATCTTAATTTTATGGGTTAAAATATTTGATTTGTTTTACTAATTCTAATTTATGTTTTTGTTTTTATGGTATTTTCTATGAAAATATGACAATATTCACATAATTTTATGTTCTATTTCTCATTTGTCACAACTAAAACATGAATCAAACTTTTACACTCAGTTACTCAATACTCAACACTCAAGTAAAATGTTCTCCCAATTACTTTTTTTACTCTTGAGTAATTATTTGGGCCACTACTTTTTATTCTACTTGAGTAAAATAGTTTTGAGGTAATGTTACTCTTAATTAAATATTTAGGCTGCTCTACCCACCTTTGTTCATATAAATAACAAGAAAGCATGCATGTTTTTAAATGAATAGGCCACCATTTTTACATACTGAAATATGTTCTTACCTTAGCTTAGACAAGTTTATGTGTACCTGTCTGGTCTTCACACATACCCTCAGTCACGTAAACACAGAACAGATGGTGTTAGCCTTTCCTCCTCTCCTCTATTGCTCCAAACGAGGTGAAGATGGAAGCGACAAAGCTCTTCGACGTATTCCCTTTTTAAATGTGGATATGTGAAGTGTTACAAGATCCAAGTATAGTCACAAAATATTAAACAATGTGGATTTTCTAAGCGGATAAAAAGAGGAACTATATTGTGAGGCGTAATAATACCAGGAGTACTTCGACATCTGCACAGTATCTTCACTTTACTGTGCGGACGCCAAAGGTACAGGTACAAATGAAATCGTCGAAGGTAAGAACATATCTCGGTGTCTAAAAACGGTGACCTATTCCTTTAACTAACTAATTACTCAAAATAAAAAGATAAACCTATGAATCCTTTGCAACCCAGAATTATGTTGATTATTGAAATATTGACCAAACGAGTCATCTCAATTCAATTTTGTTGAATTGCATAGCCCTAGTTTGACTTCAGTGTAATTTGTGTTTGATCGGTTTAATGTGTTCTCAAACAAAATGTTGGATTCACCGAGTGCCACTGATTCACAAAAATGAGTTATTGAATGAAGATGTATTCCTCTCCCTCGCTCCTTACAGGATCTTCTTGAAAAATGTTAGCAATTGAGGTATGTAAACTTTGCACATTCGCATTAACTTTGGGGTTGATTCCAATTTTTATTTTTTTATAAGTTTTTTTTTTTTTTATTGTTTTTATTCATCATAAAATGTTTTGGTGGCATGTCTTTGTAACACAACTATACAATTTTGGTGGTGCAATGGTGAACACTTGTGCCGCACAGCAAGAAGATCCCAGGTTTTCTTCGGGTACTCCAGTGTTTAAAACCACTAAAAATATGTACAGTAGGTTCCTCTCTGGGGCCGTGATTCCCCAGGAAAAAGGGATTCTTAATCTCTGTGGGAATTTCCTGGTTAAATAAAGAAGACATAAATTAAACAACTTAAGTAAAGTTTGTAATTTTTCACTTTTACAGAATACAAATGAGAGGAAGAGGATTGCTGCTCTGTTGGGACTTCCACTCTACCTCAAAGAAGATTCATCCAATGTTTTCCGGCTGTGTGACGTGAGTACGATAAATTTGATCCAAATGAAGTTACGTCAATAATTACAACTCATTTAGAAACTTGTTTGGAGTATTGTATTATATTTAAAATAATGTTTGGAAAACTACATAGAGGTAATTAACAGTATTCATTAAAGAAATGTAATAGATTTTATTCAGTCTTACTGAAATCAAAGTATATTTTTTAAAACGTAACAACATTTAAAGCATGTAATTTTAATTTTTCTTTAGGCCCATGGTGACCATCTGGATGAAGCGTTGAAGGGAATGGAACTTGGACTGCTGATTGGCTACGAAGAGGAGCAGGATGCAGTCCCACATCAGGTCTTCGACGTTGTGGTTGTCGTGGAAGAAAGCATAGTGATTCACCATGAGAAGAGTGTAGCATGTGGTGTGGCAATGCTGATGGGTGTCATCTATGCTGTAAATCTGGAATACCCATCAGCAATGAAGTACACGTTCGAGTTTCTCCAAAAGGTCGTCATGAAAATCAAGCCCGAACAGGCCTCTGCCAGGATACATGGACTCCGCAACAAAATATTGAGGTGCAAGATGTGAATTTCTCTGTTTTTTTAAATGCTGTTATTTTTTCCCCCCCCCACTGTTGCTCATTGTTTTGAGCCGTTTTGGACACTTCACATGTTTTTTAGTGGGCCTGTTTATTGGTTCGTCTTTGAAAGTTTGACTAGTTTTTATCCCTGGCATTTGTGGCCTTAGTGGCACTGCAGGTGTGCCTTCAAGCATGTGTACAACACAAGTAGGCCTGGCACAATAAGAAAACTTTGATATGTTGAGGCTACAAAAAATTGTGATAAACATTATTATTATTGAGAAGCACTTGAAATTAACTTAATAATTGAAGTCCCAGTAATCCGTCGTTATAAAACTGTATTAACAAATATTTGAAAATAAAATTATAGTATAAAAAATAATTAATGTAATGACAAATGTCAAGCCCATAATTTAATAAATAAACATAGTAACTATTGTGACAAGCCTACACAAGTACATAAGATGGAATTACAAAAAATGTGTTTGCTGAAATGTTTTAAAATTTGAATAGCTTTGCAAGATGTCATTTGCTACTACACTTGTTCCATGTTTTACTTTTCTGGAAATAAAAAGTGAAAATAAAACGCTGTGACTATTTGATTGTGAATTGTATTTACAAAACCTATTTTTGCATGTCAACAGAAATCACAAGTAGACATTCTTTTTACTTAAAAGTGTCTGTACAATTTCTGCCATAAACATTTATGTTCATCTAACATTTGACTGTAAGTGGTGCCAATATTGAAAATGTAGTGTTGTGTGTCCAAGTAGCAAATAAATTTGGTTGGTTCAACTGCATTGAGTGAGTTAAATGTCATTCATAACTTGACCTGATATGTTGAAAGACGTCAAAACATTGTTTTCTTTTGACATCAGATCATAAGTTAAAAATTATTTCAACTAAGGCTTGTGAGTTTAAATAACTCATACAAATTCATTAATATGGAGAAGCAATACAAGTTTACTGTTTGTACAACATAACATGCTAGGTGGTTTAAACTGAAACTGTTGAGTTGTAACAATTTCTAGCAATGATTTATGAACAATTTATAACTTGCTTGTTTCAGTTGATTGAAGGTGCCAATATTGTTTCAATGAGCTCAAATCTTTATGGCAGAACCTTAACAAAGACTTTTAAGTTGAACTACCATATTATTTATTACAGTGTATACCAGAAACAAATCTGTGACTGCAGGTGATAGATAGAACACATTTTTGTGGAGGTACATCTTTTAAATTAACGCATGCCTTGAGATGCGTTTAAAGTCCCTGGGAAACCCAGAAATGTCATTAGTAAAATATCCCCAGACAACCCAGAGACCACATGAAAACAAAAGAGGACATGTTTAAAACCAGACATATGGTCACCATACATGTCATCATTATTTAGTAAAATGCAGTGTTCTAGTTTGGTCACATGGGGGAGATTTATCTAGTTTTATTATTATGAACATATGGAATTTTGGTGTTGTTTACTACATCTGCATTGATAAAGGAACCTTGGGATGAAATATTATTTAGAACATATTTTCAAATAAATATCAAAATAATATTATTTCACTGGAACACATTTGTAACCTTTGCACACCCAGAAACACAATATATTATTACTGTAAATATCATGTCTGCTATTAAAAACTGTATATTACAATAGTTAGCATATTAGCACACACTTAGCTATAATAGAGCTTTTCATCTGTAAACCCTTCTTAGAAACCAATGATCACACAAAGTGTTGCCTGTTATCTCACGCTACGAGGTGACTATTGTTGGAATTGTCCCTGTATAAATAAAGTTTCATTGAATTAATATGTGACCTTTGACAAATAAACAGTGGTTGCAAATATCAAACTACTTATGTGTAACTCTATTGTAGTCCAGTCATCACATTTATAAACTATCTTAGTCATCTAGGATCTGTGCACCCTCAGAAAATCAGCTGCTCACATTATTTTGACCTGAAATCATCTGATTTTCCACCGTTTGTAATTCTTCTCCAGTCTGCATTGACTCCTCCCACCAGAGCGTCATGTTTAAGGGAAGAAGAAAATGAAAATGGATGATTTATTATTCATTTTTTTTATGAGTTAAAAATGCAGCTATATTCTGAAAATGAAAAATTATTTCTGTTAATGGATTTTAAATTGAATTATGGTACAGATATACTTCCATAGTTTATACAGTTGACGTAGCGTTCTTATTCTCTATTACAAGTTCACAGAGAAGCTGCAGTGTTTGCAACTGTCGTCACCTAAAAAAGACAAACAAACAAAACAATGAATTATGTTACCATTGTTATTTGGATTATTTTAAAACCAATCAGAAATACACCGTTTTTATCTGTATTTGGTTTTTACGTTTTCCTGTTTCTGGAAATCATTGGTTGAAAAATAGGTGAATGTCAAGCAGCATTTTGTCAGGTCTGTTGTGTTTGTTTTTGTTTGCAGTGCCTTTGAATAAGTTGTTTTGTGCCTGACTTGGCTAGCTACGCCACAAGTTTTCCCTCAGTGTCCTTAGGTCTCACATGTTAGATGGACCTTGAACTGAGACATGTTTGAATACTTTACATTGTAGTGTTGCACAAATGTTTGATCATTTTGTTTTTGCCTTCTTCACGTGACAAATCACAGCACTTTATACAGCAGCATATTATGTGTTTTGTTCATTGCTGTTTGTGTTGCTTTAAAAAAGTCTTAAAATGTCTTAAATTTGACATAAAAAGTGTGCAGCAACCACTGTTTCTGGTGTACGGTTCATACTGTTAATAAATGTTGATGGTACTCATACTCCTGGTTGTGATTCTGATAAGATGTTTATTCTAAGAACAAAAAGTGGTTTTAAGGTTTTGGTTTTAGTTTTAATATAGATTTAGGTTTATTTCAAGATGAGTCAACTTGTATCAAGAAACAGCTTAATCATTTTTCACTAATGCTGAGTCATTTTTTACTTAGATTAGTTGTTTTCTTCTTGTTCTCAAGCTTTAATTTGCAAAATTAAAAAAAAAAACAACATTTTTTTTAACAAGAATTATTTGTTTTTCAGTATATTTCACTTATTATTGTGTTGTAGGACATTTGATTTCAAGTAATTTAATCTATTAATCAGCCATTTCTGCTTATTTTAACCCTTTAGAATATTTATCAGGACCTTCTTATTTTAAGATTTAACATCTTTTTTCAAGATTTCTTGTTTAGTAAATTTAACTTGCTGCATGAACAGATAATGTCTCTTGTTTTAAGAATTCTCCTCAAATGTAGTATTCATTTCTTATATTTTATCTCTAATTTGCAGCAAAGGCTTTGTTTTTAGATCAAATAGAGAGCAGCAGCTTTTCTGGGACAGTCCACAACAACATTAACTATGATATTGGTCAACAGATGAACTCCTCTGTCCTGTTGGTTAGGACAACGTGTCTAACAATAAAAGCTTATCATCACAGAGCTTCATTTGGACATTTCCTGATTAGCAATCATTTATTAGCTTTAGGTTTGGACCAGACGTGGGCCACACAATACTCAGTCTAGTGGTGGACACACCCCCAAGTAAACGCTCAAAATGAAGGAACAACACACAAAATAATAGCAAAAATGAACAAAAGGACAACAAAAGTACACAAATTTACTGTAAATTTTCACAAATTTACCGTAAATTTTCACAAATGTCCACAAATACGCACAAAAAAATCTACAAAATACACCAAACAAACATGAATAACTCAAAACAAGTAAAATACACAAAGACCCTAAAGCTGGATTTCCTCTCCTCTCTCTCTCTCTAACTTTCTGCATTTAATCAGTGTGTGCTGTACTCAGACACTGGATAACTTCTTACCAGGCTAAATCACCATGGTAACTTAGGCTGAACACCTAACCTGGTCTGTAGGTGTTATATTTTATTATAGTGCATAATTCTAAATGGTAAAATAGGTTCTATTGTTTTCAATAGTTTGTTGTGTCACAGAATTGCATTGTTTTCTCTTGATATTTAAAATAAATACGTGCTAACCACGACATTAATTCTAATGAAATTCAGTACATCTACATGTCTGCTATATGTTGTCACCACTAAAATGTAGTATTTTTTTTTCTAGATCATCACCAACTCAGGTTGATCCAGGCTGATTAAAATCATCCCATCTGAGCTGAGACATGAACTGATCCATTTATTCACACATTAGTTCTTCTAATGTCTTTAAACACTTTTATTGATACACACAGACCTGGTCAGAGCAGGTTACAAACTCAGTTAGGATCATGGAAAATAACATTTGCTCCATCTCAGTATCTAGTTTAGACTTTTTTTAGACCTGTGTCCTGGGTATGATGGGTTTACAAGGTGAACAGTACTCAGCCATGTTGGGAAGTTCAGAAATCACACAGCATCTCATCCAATCATTGTGGTGGTCCATGCCAGAAAATACCACAGACCAAGTATTTGTAGTGTAGTCATAGCACTCAACAATTCTGTTTCTTGTGTGACAAGAGACAACAAAGATCTTCTTGTTCATCACTGCAACGTCAAAGTAACTGTGTCTGTGGACCATTTCAGGGACATCGTACCAGGTGTTGGTCACTGGGTCATAAGCCTCAGCAGACCTCAGATCTCTGGACCCATCTCTGCCTCCAACTGCATAAATGTGGCCCATATATGCAATGACCCCAAGTCTAAACCGAGGTGTTCCCATAGGAGTGATCAGTGTCCACTGGTTGGTGTCTGGGTTGTAATACTCAGCAGTATTCAGTACTCTATTACTACATCCTCCACATATGTAAATCTTGTTGTTCAGTGTGGTGCAGCTGGCCCTGATCCTCCCTTCATTCATTGATGCAATGAACGTCCACTGGTTGATGTTGGGCTGGTAGCGTTCAGCAGTTCTGAGTAAGGTAAGATTCATCCAGCCTCCCATAGCGTAGATGTATCCCTTTAGCACAGTAACACTCACACAGCGCCGTGTCTCCTGCATTGGTGACATCTCCTGCCAAGTGTGTGTGACTAGGTTAAACCTCCACACTCTGTTATAGGGGTCGGTCCATCTTAAACCACCACCCACAATGTAGAGGCATCTACCAAGGAAGACAGTGCTGTAGAGTAGTAAGTGAGTCATGGAATCCTCCAGACTAGGATGAGTGTGAACTGTGATCCAGCTGTTAGTTCTGTAGTCAAAGGCCTCTATGGTCTTAGAATGTATTTTAAACATCAGTAAGACGGCGTTTGGCAAGCGACAGCAAAACAAGATGTTGTTGATCCCAGACTCAGAGCAGAGTAATGAAGGTTGAGACATGACTTTAAGGGTATCAGAGACCAAGAGGTGGGACTCAGGGTTTGTTTTTACCACATCATTGTTAAGCACATTGTCTGTGATGTAACTTTTGTCCATCAGACCCAGTCGTACCTTTGGTAACAGAGTAGAAATGGCTCCCTGTCGTTCCTCAGGCATGTGGTTTATCCATCTTAAAACACTTTGATAAACTGTTCTCTCCTGGGTCACAGTAAGGTCATCCTGACCCAGGATATCAGCCAGCTCCTGCTCCTCAAGCTGCAAAAACTCTTCACAGAGTGAAACTTCCTCAAAATTCTCACAGATAAAGTGAAAGGCCTCATACTTCAGTTGAAACAAAATGGGAATATACCAGGATTTTGCAAACTGCCACAGCCCAATGCAGTTTTCTGTACAGATATTATCCTTAAGGACTTCAAAGCATGTTTGTTCCAGACTCTTTACATTGAACTGATGCACTTCCATCATTAGATCAAAAATGTTGCTGTTGTCAGAGTGACAGAGGTAGAGTAAATTCACTGAGTCCAAGGAGTTTGTGTGTTATAGTGTCTCTCTTAGAACATTCTCTTTCATTAAAGAATACTCAAAGTGCTACTGAGTCCTTTGATGTGTGACCAGCTCCTGATGATGTCATCAGCAGAGTGTGTGATGATGTCACAGTGACACTGACATTCCTTTTGCTGGCTCCTGATTGGTGGATGGCGTGACAGGTTCTGTGTTCTGTGATGTGTATGTGTGTGTGTGGGGTGGGGGTGGGTGTGGGGTGGGGTACTGGCTCCTTATTGGCGGATGGTGTTCTTTTTTTTTGTCCAGTAGTCAAATAGGGGTGTGTTTCAGATATGCATCCTCACTTGAACTTCAGGAAATGCTAATATTCTAGTTTATTATTAGTTTACACTGAGCCTACAGTTTGAAGCATGCAGACAGTTGAGATCAGATGTGTGATGTAATGTTTTTTCTTGTTTGAACTGGGTGTGTTAATTAAAATGTTCATGTGTAGGGTTTCCTTTGGTCATTCATTTCAATACAATTTTGCATTGTACGGTACAATGAATGCACCTGTCTCTAAAAAGGACTTGGAGATAAGGACTTGGAGATAGGGATGCACAACGTCACTGGCCCTGCAGATGAGTCTGTTGGTGTCTGCGACCCTCAGGCTGCTCCCCCAACAAACAAAAGTGTAGAGGATCACATTTGCCACCATTGACTCATAAAACATCCTCAGCATTTTTCTGCAGATGTCCTCCCTGATACATCCAACCACTGCAGAGTCGTCCGAGAACTTCTGGAGATGACAGGTGTCAGTGCAGTAGCTGAAGTCCGTGGTGTAGTGGTGAAGAGGAAGGGAGAGAGCACAGTCCCTTGAGGGGCCCCGGTGTTGCTGACCACTTTGTCAGACGCACAGTGCCATATACTGTGGTCTGCCAGTTAAGAAGTCCACAATCCAGAACACAATGGAGGAGTCAACCTGCATCTCTGTCAGCTTCTCACCCAGTAGAGCCAGACGGATGGTGTTAAAAGCACTGGAAAAGTCAAAGAACATGACTCTCACAGTGCTCGCCGCAACGTCCAGTTGAGAGTAGACATGGTTGAGCAGGAAGGTGATGGTGTCCTCAACTCCAACCTTGGGCTGGTAGGCAAACTGTAGTGGGTCCAGGTGTGGTCTGATAGATGGTTGGAGCTGCACCAGGATAAGTCTCTCCAGGGTCTTCATGATGTGGGAGGTCAACGCAACCGGTCTGTAATCCTTGGAGCCGCTGGGACGTGGCGTCTTTGGAACAGGAACCAGGCAGGATGTCTTCCACACCACAGGGACCCTCTGCAGACTCAGGCTCATGGTGAAGATGTGCTGGAATGTTCCACAGAGCTGTGAAGCACAAGCCTTCAGTACTCTGGGGCAGACTCCATCAGGTCCTACAGCTTTTCTATAGTGGAGTTTGACCAGTTGCCTTTTCACCTGGTCAGCTGTGATGTTTATTGTGAGGGGAGCAGGCAGTGTAGGGGGAGGGGTGTCAATACAGTCCAAAGGTGTGTGGGTATTCAGGGAGCCAGGATGGTTCATATATATATATATATATAGTTTTTCCAGTGATGTGCCGTGATGACCACTAGAGTTGGGTAGGCAAGTTGCAAATCAAGACCACCAATGACAATTCCATATGTTTCTGCTGGCAAGTGTTAATCAAACAAAATCAACATCATAAAACACCATTATTATATCTCATGACACGGCAGCACATCTGTTGTTTGTGTTGGAAACACAGAAACACGGAGAAAATGACGACAACAACAACAACTCAGAACAGCCTCAGTGAGGAGCATCCACAAAGCCAATCCTTCCTTTTGTACCATTCACTGTAGAAAATACCAACAATGTTCTGACCTTAGCTTTGCTGAAGGTCTGGTAGCTCAGGTGTTGGTCTCCATCTTTTAAAAGCTGTCATTTTTTCTCTAAAAAAAGTTTCTTTATCGTCTCTAGCGCTGTCATCCTGACTGTAGTGTTATCCCGCCCACTAACTACGTGGGATCAATTCACTAATGCACTGTGCACTTACGTATAGCATTTAGCATAGCGCGGTTACGTCCAAAGGCAGCATAGAGAGCTGCCTTTTTACGTAAATGGTTGTCATCTTGGGGAACTGACTGAGCATGTGCAAACACAAAAACACACTATGGGAACAGAGAAAGAGCAGCAATGTGCTTTTGGGAGGGGGCGTGGCCTCCTCCTCCCTTACATCGGAGTGAAACTTGTGCAGCCGTACCAGGAAATATCGATGTTTAGTCATTTGGTCTATGAAACGCACAAAATACTGACACTTTCAAATGGAAATTGAAAAATAAATATTTTATGATTATATTATAATTATATTATAATTAAAACAAATAATCAAAATATCAGTTCACCTTTGGGCAGGCACTGCCTACCTTGCCTACCCTAACTGCATGTCACTGAGTTTTTCACAGACATATAGTCACAAAGTGCTTCCCAAAGATAAAAGACACATTCAAATACAAGAAAATACCATCAATATGGCAGCTCAGACTGAGTTGGTAAGACTCAGACCCTTTCTTAAAAAAGTAAGTCTTTAAGCACTTTTTAGAAGAATCTACAAAGAGGAAGGAGAGAGGAAGACCACTGCTCCTCCATGGTGGGTTACAGTGCTGGCCCTAACCTCTCTGGTGCCCTAGGCCAGATTTTTTTTATAGTCCCCCCTTATATGCAGCTTTTTCTATTTATTCCAAGTAATTGATTTTCACATGATTGTTATATTATTATTATTAGAATCTTGCATAGTGGTCTTCACCATATCCACAAAGATGTTTTAAATGAAATAACACAAACAAGTAAATAAAAGCCAATTTAAATATCTTAGTAACAGGTTAAAAATAAAAATGATTAATATTATTAAAGGAAGGCATTGCACAAAAACAAGATACAAATAAATAGGGATGTATTGATTCACTCAACTCCCGATAAGATTCGATTCACGATACTGGGTTCACGATACGATTCTCTCACGATTTATTTTACAAAATGGGACTGTGGACAAATTATGACTGAAAATATTCTATTATTTTTTTGGGAAAAAAACTATAAAATACTGTACTATTTTATTTTTATTTTTCATTGTCAAAAGAATCCCTTGATAAACTATTCAAAACAATACAATTTACCTCAAAATAAATCTTGAATGAAATAAATAAAGGAATAATACAAATGAAGAAGCCTATTAATTTAAATTCTGGTTCTATAGTAAACAATGCAAAACTGTATAATAGTTCTTTTTCTTTTTAAAATTGCAACTGAAAATGTATTTTGTGCCTTAACAATTGGACTTTAAAAAGAAAAAAACAGTCTGCATTGTATTTTTGTTTGGACCAGCAGAGGGCGCTGGTAACCCAGTGGTTGGTTGGCATGCAGCTTTTCCAGCAGTGAAGAAGAGATGCTACGCTAGCAGACAGAGCTAATAGAAAAATGTGACTTTTACAGATATTCACGTAATATTACAGATATTCTTTCGGTGCTAAAGGGGTAAAGAATCATTTATGAACATATTTAAGAGTAGAAGGCGGCCAGAAAGAAAGTAATAGCAGTTTCCGCCCGCAAGCGACACTTCTGGATAAAAAAAGTACTGCGATTCAATTTTCAGAAAATCGATGTGAACCATGATACCTATGAATCGATTTTTAACTGCCTTACGATTAATCGTTACATCCCTACAAATAAATAATAGATAGATAGTGGTGGGTTGGCTCATCAAGTATTCTTTTTCATTTAAATACTTATGACCAAAATATTTTACTATTGAAATTCACATTTTGTGAAAAGATGCAAAACATCCAGATTTAACATAATATTACTGAAATTGTAGAAATGAACACATTAATTTAAACAATTTCAGTTCACAGAGGTATTGCCCAAAAAAAACTATTTATTAAAATAATGTCATTTTCTGGTGGTGATTTATAAAGTAGCTTTATTCAACACAAGCTAAAAAAGCCCATCCATTCAATGGGAGAGATTTGTCCAAAAAATATTCACAAATACAGCCACAATGTTCACGTTTTTTTAGATTTTCACATGTTTTTCAAATCCACAACTTTCACGTGTATTTATCGTGTATATTTATCATGAAGTATCACGTGTAAATCTTCAATTGTGATTGTGAATTGTGTAAAGTAAAATAGACTGCTGTTGCCATGCAACCAATGTTTTTGTTAAGCTAGTATTTTATCTGTTTGTGTTTAGCACTAGCTGCTAACATGTCTTAGCATAGTCGCTCTGCTAACTTGTTTGATAAAACATGACAATTCATTAATCCATGATAGTAAAACACTGACTTACCTCTGGCTTTTCCACATTTTCCTCCTCTTCTTTCTGTGTTTTTCTTCCCTGGACACCAGATCATTAGTTTGGTTGTTTAGACATGACGTCACTGCTGCAGCAGTAAACAGTAAACATCTGGTCTAGCTGCCCTGGGTCACGCCTCAGACAACTGTCAATCAATTTGGGAGTAAAACTATTTTATTTATTTGAATTAAAACTAGACTAACTAATTATTAATAAAACTATTGAATTAAGTATACTAATATCAGCGCTTTGATTGTTTAATTGCTAGGCGCCCCCTAGCATTTAGCTATACTGCCTATGCCACTCAATGCAGTCAATAATGACTTACCTGAATTTGGGCTGATTAGAAACATATTTATTATAAATTCATCTTTGTATTGTTTTGAGCTCCAGCCACAAACCACTGTTTGTTATGATAGAGATTATGGAACATAAAACTGGAATTCCAAACATGGCACAACCAAATTCATTTATGTCTTCTGATGACATTGTGGACTATACTTTATATTAGAGTTTTGTACACAAAATGTTGTGTGTGTGCCTTTGAAATATGATCTTGGAGACATGATTGCATGGTGTGAAGTTTGATCTGTGGTTGGCCTACACTACAAAAATGAATTTCCTAACCAAGTGAAACTGACTTAAATTAAGAATATTAATCTTAGAAGTTTAGATTCTAGATGTTTTCACTTATTAGGACACGTTCTTATTAAGATAATTTGACTTGTTTTAAGTTATTCTTTCTAGAGCAATCGTTCATAGATATTATATCTTATTTTAAGTAGATTTTATACAAAATCAAGTTATATCACGCATGCAGATGCCAAAACCAGTGAACAGTAAGAGATTTTTTCTTGTTTTAAGATTTTGTGTGTTCTATAGCATAGCAACAGCATAGCATTCCATTACGCCAACAGGAGCCAAAAAAGCAGCAAGTCAGCATAGTTACTTTCGTAACATTGCAAATTTACCGTTTGGTTGTTATGCTGTTGCCGTAATAGAATGCAGTCTGCCATGCTGTTGATATGACATCACATGCACATTTGTTGTCATTATAATGGGCATTTGAATTTACGCAATGAATGGGCCAACCGAGCTACCCAGTGTAGAGAACAGCAACATACATTTAAACAAGAGTCAATAACTCAATATTTACAGTTTGTTTATTAAACATTTTAATTTACCAACAATACATCAGTAAGATCATATTTTCTTGGAACATACGTCTTGGTATTGAGCATAACAGCTTGATATGCAGTGTAATCCTTCAGTTTCTCCAAATTAATCATTTCTGTGGCCATGGCAACATTTGGTACAATAATTTCATATGATAGCAAATTTCTATTAAAATCTAGTGTTTCATGAACTTGATATTCACAACAAAATAAAACCGAATCAACAATGAAAATATTATTAATCAGTCCAAAAATAGGCAATCCATTATCAGTGTCTGTAATAATCAAGCTTTTTCCAGTTGTGTAAGTGTTACCATTTAACGTAACCCACTTGACAGAAAATACATGCTGGACATCGACAATGTTTAGAAAATCTCTGAGCTTTGACTCAACATATTGGAAATTTGACACTTCTCCCACAGGGCCTAGATCTTTCTCATGGGTAAAAATATTATTGTTCTCATTTTGTGTGCTTTCAACAATTTGATTGTGCTGGACAAGAGATTTGCAAATATTTTTATAGTTCAATTTTGAAGACCACTTTTTAAAAAATCTGTGTTTGGATTCAAACCTCATACACATGTCTTCTCAGGGGACCCAGGGCCTCAATTTGTGAAGGAAAATGTATCATATAATGCTGTTTGGGAGTTATGTTGTTGGCAGGGAAAAGATTAGTAAACTCTTTTAGGTGCTGTTCAATCATCCTCCTGAGTTTTTCCAATGTTTCAATGGCTATAACTGGGGAAAATATGATCTGAGATATTTCAAGTAATCCTATTATAAACTGAACATATACATTAGTACTGATGCTGTTTACAATAAATGGAAATATTTTCATGAACACTAACATCTGCCCTGCAGACTGTTTAAGTTTGTTATCATTTGAGGATAAAGTATTTACAGTGATGGGGCATGGTTTGTCACGTACATCAACCGGTGAATAAGAAAAGCCTTGTATACCTGTGTTTATGGAGTCCAATTCAGTGTCTCCAGACAAAATGAGAGCCTTTAACACGCATTTCATTTCATAGGGCACCACACCCTCAAGTAAGACATGCATTATATCCTGTGGGGTTTGCCGGATTAAATCAAAAGCTGGGAAATCGACAAGTTTACTCCTTCTATTAAGGCCATAAGTGGTCATTAGGGATTTTTTAAGAAATTCTGTACTGGCCCTCTCCATTTCTTCACACTGTCTGATATGATTTTGTAATGTTCTTGGGGTAAAATCATTCTCGTCAAAGTTGCTTTGCATACTGTTAAAGTCACACTCACAATGCCTGCACTTGCTAAAAGCAAAACCAACCCCAGATTTAAACCCAGCTAGATCGTGCTGAGCAAGGGTATCCCCACATACTGATATTACAGCACCAAAGATATTTGTTTCCCTGCTTCCAGTTTTGACTCTTGTACCACTGTAGAGCTTCTTTAAATCCTTTTCGATTCGCTCCAAAATAACATCAACACCAGCCTCTGAAATATCCTTAGCTTTTGCAATTGCGAGAAGTCTTATGGCTGGAAGCTTTGATCTAAATTTTGGCTCAATGTTTCCTAATGAGTAATAGAACATCAGTAGTTTGTTAACAGAAGCATGTGCACCAAGAGGATTGCAGATTTCGATTTAATCTGAATATAAAATTAACTGTAATGCTGTGCGCTTAACAGAAAATAAAGGATGAGTTTTGAAAAGGCTTCCATTAACAATGTCTTTAAGAAAGCCATCTTTGCTACAGTTTGTTGGGTGATGAATCATATTGGATATTCTCGGGTTACACAGAAATTGTTCCAAACTTTTGATAAGAGGCACATAATAAAAAGAAATGTTCCTAGTTTTAAGTACCCTTGTTCCACCTCTCTAAACTCTACAGAGCTTTTGTGAGATGATGACCTCTTCAGGTTCAACTGGATGAAAAAGTTCTTTAATAGTTTGGTCCTGCATGTAACTCGTGGTCAAGGAGGCGAAAGGATCGGGGAAGTCAACAATTGTTGCCATTGTCTCATTACGAAGCTGCTCTATGTTGTCCATATGTCCATGTCTTTCAAAAACATTCCTCACTCTCTCTCGCAGGTTTTCCAAAAGGGCAAATTGAAACTGTTGCACTTCTGCCACTATGTTGTTGAAATTCCCCTGCAATAAGAAACAAAGAAAATTATCATTATTAGTAGTAGTAGTTTTTTTGAGCAGTTAATTTCCTTTTCTTTTTCATTTTTCTCAAAATTTCCACTATAAAAGTATTTGTATTTTTCTGGCACAACCCCCTTTACCAATTGACCAAAAAAATAAACAAAAAATAAAAATAAAAGAAACAGTAATTTTCTATCTCTTGAACCGAACTGAACCGAGCTTATTTTGTCCAATTTGGCATTATCCAAATTTAAACGCTTCTTGAAAAAAGCATCAAATCAAGGATGATAACATGACAAAAATGTGCCGGAAAAGCAGCACCACAATAAAAAAAAAAATCAATGAAAAATAAATGGAAATAGCCCCATGGTAAATGGACTCAACTTATAAAGCGCTTTTCTACCTTTATCAGGCCCAAATCAATCAATCAATCAATCAATCAATCTTTTATTTGTATAGCGCCAAATCATAGCCAATGGTATCTCAAGACACTTTACAGTAGAGCAGTCTTAAGGACGTACTCTTTATTTTATGGATACACACATATGCATATATACGTATATACACATACATATGTATCCTACACCCAACATGAATTACAGTAAGGAACCAGTCACCCATTCACTCTCTCATTCATACACCAATGTACGCAGACACTGGTGCTCAATATTAATTTTGTTGCCATAACACATGGTGTTTATGGTGCACTCTATGCAAATTTTCCCGCCATTCAAAGGTCTGTACCTCTTCATAAGTAACCTATCATTTAAGAATGGTGTTTTCCCAGAAAAAATGAAAATTGCAAAAATCAGACCGATTTACAAAGGTGGAGGAAAATGTAATTTCACTAATTATCGACCTATATCAATATTACCACAATTATCAAAAATTCTGGAAAAACTGTTTATGAACAGACTCGACAAATTTATAGAAGACAATAATATACTACATGAAGGACAATATGGATTTAGAAAAGGACGTTCAACAGCAATGGCTATAATTGACATCACGGAGAATATAAGAGAAGCATTAGAAAAAAAACTATTTGTATTCGGAATTTTTCTGGACCTAAAAAAAGCCTTTGACACAATTAACCATGACATACTAGAAGAAAAACTTCAAAATTATGGAATAAAGCACAACGCCTTAAAATGGATTAAAAGCTATATGACAAATAGGAGACAATATGTTGAATTTGAAGAACACACATCAAAATGCCAAACCATACAATGTGGTGTTCCACAGGGTTCAATTTTAGGGCCAAAACTGTTCATTTTATACATAAACGATATTTTCAAAGTCTCAAATTGCCTTAAATTAAAGTTATTTGCAGATGACACAACCATTCTATGCTCAGGCAAAGATATTGAAACATTAATTGAGTCAACAAATGATGAACTATCAAAAATTCAAATATGGTTAGATGTAAATAAATTAGCCCTAAACGTCAGTAAAACAAAATTCATCAAATTTGGATAGAGAAAAATAACAGGAGATATAAGACTGAAACTAAACATGGAAATAATAGAACAAGTAAAAGAATATAGGGTACTAGGAGTGTGGATGGACGACAAGCTGACCTGGAAAAAACATATACAAATAGTTAAAAACAAAGTGGCCAAAAGCAGTTACATCCTATGGAAGCTTCAACAAATCCTACATACCAAATCACTTAAAACAATCTATTCTTCACTCATAGCATCACACTTAAATTACTGCTCTGAAATATGGGGAAATAACTACAAAACGTATCTTGAACCACTATTTAAACTACAAAAAAAAGCTATAAGAATTTTATATAAAGCACCACACAACGCACACACAAACAAATTATTTGAGAAGGCAAAATACCTAAAACTGCAAGAAATAATACACTACAACACACAAATACACGCATTTAGGGCCTCATCTAAGACACTACCACATCAAATACAAAAACGTTTCACACACAATCAAAATTCCTGACTTCAGACATAATAATGTGTTCACACCAGACAGGGTCAAATCTAACGTTGATAAACATAGTACTGTGTATAGAGCCATGAACCTCTGGAATAGCCTTGACGCAGAGACACAACAATCTGTAAATCTGAAAGGATTTAAGGAGAAAACACGGAGGATATTTCTACACGCATACAGATCTCAAGTCAACTCCTCATCGAACTCTACAGCGACGACATGGAACTCATCAACTGGTCATTGAGCGCCATTGACAAAATCTTCACGACGAGGCAATTACTACAGCACGAACTAGCGTGTCCAAAGGGCACATACCCAAGTGGATATGTCATGGATGCACGAGGGAGAAGCCAGATGCTCTGTCTATCTCTACTGACGGTGGAAGATGTGGAGGACATCTGTTACGCTCAGCCTAGGAGCCACTGAACGGCACATGAACACGTCATCCTTCACCAGCTTCAAGCAGCACGCCAACACATCTTGTTCAAAATGGGCTATTTATTTGAGCCACATAAGACAAATCATAGTTACCAAACTGGGTTACGCAGAACCCCCAAATAAAAGAACATAAGTTTCTAGCCAACTGGGCCAACTAAAGAAAACGTATCACCGCTTCGGTCTCGCTGTCAAACGGTCAGCTGTCAGCTGTCACAGAGCAGAAGGACGTGCTGCGTGCTGGTTGGAGCGTGGGAATAGGATGACCCGCCCTCTGAACCACCTCTGGCCACACCATACGTCATCTGGGTCTTTTTGTAGCCGCCCTCCACCGAAGCTCAGCCAATCCGAAGTGGACCCGTTATTCACAGACGACGTAGGTTGGGCTGTTGATAGAGAGACACACCCCCCCCCAGCGCACAACACAGAAACACAAGTAGCACACAAACAAAACTGATATACGACAACAGTCGTAACACATCTATCTGCTAGGGGTCATGATCTTTGGCCTGCTAATGACGTGGGTATGGATATGTGCATGTGCCTTTCTGATGGATCGTAAGCTGAGGCGACTTTCAGAGGATATGAAGGTACTCCGAAAGAAGAAGAACTTTTCGTTTGGAGAGTTGGAGGAACGTAAACAATGACTGGAAAAGAAAGCGTCGCCCTTTCCGGCATGTAAAAGGACAAAAAAAAAAAAAAAAAAATAACAATGATGTGATTTTGCTCTGAATGTCAAAATGAATTCTGTGTTTGCAACCATGTCGGAAATGAACTGAATAAATAAATAAAATAAACAAATAAAAAAAATAGTCTGGATTGTTTACCAAGTCTCAGTGAAATTATGCTGTTCCTGTACCTGGTTACAGAACACTTTGTTGGCATAGTACCAACCTTCCCTTCAAGACAATGATAACAACACATAGTCTCTGATTTTCCAAGTTTGCAGAAAACGGGAAAACAAAAAAATGACTTCCTGAGAACTATTTACACAGTTTTGCCAGATTTTCACAATAAAAGGGATTTTAAATGTTAAAGGTGATAAATATACTTCCTGCACTAAGTAACCTCACAAGTTCATTATTTGCACTTGATCTGGTGACATGTTGGTAACCACGGTGATGTGGTTGAGTGAGAGCACACAGAGCTTCTTGATCAGCTTCTGAACGTGTGCACTGGGCCAGTGGTTTTCTTCTGTAATCAGCCGTTGAATAGAGCAAGTTTTACACAAATCACCAGTTTCAGAGCAAAAAGCTGAGAAAAACAGGCTTTTTCTAAAAAAAATATCTCTCAGTGACTTTGAAGCAATTTCTTTTGCTTTATTGAAAACTATAACATCTGAACATTGGTATCCTTTGGCTTTTATTTATCAAAAAAACAACATTTGGCTCCAAAACTGAGCCCATTTATTACAATTTAACCATGTAGTGTTAATAAGTGCCAGTTAAGTCAACTAACTAACTACTAACAAATAATATATATTTATATATTATATATTAGCCTTTTTGCTATGATAACCTAGAAACCTGTGTGTATGTGTTTGACAAACACAGGAATTATGTTTTTAGCAGCTGAGAAAATTAATTTATATCAGGCTTAATAAAGTATTTCTATTCTATATTAAAATATTGTGTTGCTGACATTATTAGAATTGTCACAGTGATGATCAGAGACCAGAGAGTGTTTAAAGTCCACAACACTTCAGAGCACAGGCACTGAGACGTACCACAATATTTAATGCTACAATTTCTCTAATTTAATCCCATTTTTCTCAAATGTAAAGTTTTTAAGGCCTTAGATTTGGCTACATCACATTTAATACTTTACCTTTTTAAGGATTTAAAGACCATCTACCCTGGTTTGTGTGTACACGTGTGCAGTGATTGATTCCGATCACACCGCTTACGTCTCCTCCGCTGGCGGAGTACGAGGCTCCACAGGCTGCTGGGTGTAGCCGCTGTAGCAATCTGAAGCTAGAGTTGCTGCATCTATCGGACTATAACTGTTTGATTTACATAAATCTAAGATTACCTGATGGTCGTGTACTATTTTAGAGTAATTACGCTGCAGGTTCACTGATAAATTATTAGAACTGACTGAGTTATCTGCTGTTTTATATCCATGCTAACGCTAACCTCTGCAGCTGACAGACACACAGCCAAATACACATGCATATGTCAATATATCAAGGCTGGAAAACTTCCGCGTTCATTTTAATTTATTGTCCTGTTAGTTTATGTATTTATTGATAATCGGCCCAGGTCTAAATTAGTGCTACATTACCTTGTTTCAGCGACAATTGTATGAACAGCATGTGGATGCTTTTGGTTCAGATGCTAATGAATTCGTGGAGCAATTATTATATATATATTATTTACATTTTATCATGATAGTAACTAAATAAACTAAATAGATTTTTCTTTTTTACCCCCATTTCTGATTAAAGTCGTTCATATCTGCTGTAACACATCATGTTCATCTGCTTTAAAGAGAGACCAGGAACAAAACACTCAGTAAAGATCTACAAAAGGAAAAATGAGTCAAAAAGACTTATTTTTTTTATTTAAATACCACTTTAATACAGTATTTTAGAAGGAAATTAAATCGAATCTCATGGTAAATGTTTTATTATGATTTTAAATTTATACAAATGATGATAGAATCATTGTATGTTTAATGTGTACTGTATTATTAATGACATATCACAGTCTCCTTGTCTTTAAACCATCAGTAATAATATATAAGGATACGTGTGTATCCATCGCCTCCGTTTATCACATGTGTCCATTCATTGATCAGAGATTAATAATGAGAAAGCTGTGGATATACAGAGAGGGAGGGGCTTCAGGGACAGTCACAGGGCAGAGCACTATGGCTCCTAATGACAAAGATACAATATCACTTTTAGTCTCAGCATTGGTTCCTATTGGCTTCTCTTTCATTGTAAAAGCTGCAGCACATGCTCCGTCACTCTCTAATCATTAAATCTGTGATCGATCTCATTGGTCTGATGAGGACATGCACTTAAGCTAAACACTGTCAGCTGATTGGTTCAGCTGGAGAGATTGAAGCTGAGAAGAGTTTGATGAAATGGTAAAAGGGGGCGTGGTCACGGACGGCTTAGCTGAACCAGGTTTAAACCATAAGCCTGGTTCTACTGAGAACACTTTGATGAAATACCCTCTGGTCCAGGACCTGGGGAGGGAAACCAGATGTAGTGGACTTCAGTTCTCGCTCTAATTTCCTGTAAATATCCAAATATCTCACAAACAGAACAATATTTTTATTATATTAAACAGAAAAACGCTGCTTATTTGGTTTTTCTGTATTTATGTTTTGGTTTTAAATCAGTAAAACAAAATAACCACTGTTTATTTGTTATTTTGATTTAGTTTTAAAACGTAATAACCACATAATGAAGTGTACACAGATAATAACTGTCTTTAGCCTGTTTTTATGAATATTCATAAACTACTATCTAACTGCTCCCTGGGTGTCTGTAGTTAGCAGCCCACTGCTAACCCTCTGGGAAAATGGGTCAAAATGCAGAGAATGAGTGAGTGATCAATAAAGTTACATTATTTTATTTATTATTGATCAGTTGATTATCCAGATGTGTCGCTGGTTTGGCTGGTCCTGAGCTCTACGTCTGGTGTCAGCAGTGAAAGTGTGGAGATGTTATCTCTGTGTGGCTACCGTTAGCTGGAGGTTAGCTGTGGGCTACATGGTGCTGTGGTGTGATGGACGTCTGATGGTGGCTCAGAGTGGGAGTTGTTGTGGTAGAATGTTCTCCTGTGCATCAGGACTTAAGGCCTGTCTGAGGGAATGGGTGAGGAAGCTCCATGACTTATTTACCTGTGATGTACCATGGTGATAATTGATAGACAGAAAGACATCATTCCATTATGTTACATGTACCGTAATATGCAATATTACCTTAAGTTGTTTAGATTTAAACTGACTTGTAGAATACCTCTACTCTATTTTCTTCATCAACACTTTAAACACACTTTATTTTTATTCATAATTGTAGTTTTAAATTATGAATGTCTTTTAAATCCTCTTTTTGTGTATTTCTATAAACATAACTTTGTTTGACTGGTGCTCAGGGAGTATGGAGGACTAAACCTGCCAAACGTATAAATAAATAAATGTATTAATAAATATTGGAATAAATAAATAAAAGAATGAATATATAAATGAAGAGATAATTAAATGCATGAATAAATTAATAAAAACTGTTAAAAAAAATCTGATATAAACAACTAAATGTCTTAAATTGATTTATACATTTATTTATTTATTCATGTATTTATTTCTACTTTTATTTATTTATACATTTATTTATTTATACATTTATTTATTTATACATTTATTTAATTCCACATTTCTGTGTCCGTATACTAATGAGGTAGGAGGGACTAACCTCAGTCTCATTCAGGATTGGTCAACTGAGCGATCCAATCAGATCCACTTCCTGTTGCAGCAGATGGGCGTGGCTTAGATGAAGAAGTGAAGATGGCTGATTTCAGAGTTTTAGTGAATGACTTACGAGCTTTAGCTGATGAAGTTGAAAACAATTCACCAAATGACGACCTTCACTTTTATCTGGATAGTTTTATTAACAGCTTAGCTCAGCTAAACTCTGATATGGATTTAGAAGTTGACCCAGCAGTGTTTGATGGTCTGGAAGAAATTTCCCACCAGTTCTGCATCTTCTCAGAGACTGAAGAAACAACCTTCAGAGGCCCCTCCTACTTTTTACCCCCATATGATTGAGGCTCACCTCAATTCAGAGAACACTGCTCTGGACATCACAGAGATGTTCAGTGTGAGTGAGAGAACAATTAGTGTGAGGATGGTACATTATGAGATAAGGTCATTTTAACCTACTTCTGTCAACATCTGTTTAGTAACTCTTGCTTGTTTGAAAGTAGTAACAGTAGAACTATATTTGTGTGTAAATATTACTCATGTTAATGTGTATTAATGGTAGGCTAGGCTAACGTTGCATTGCTATTCCATTTCAATACTTATATTATGAAGCTATAGACTGGTCATATTATATGGCATATGTTCAGGTTCTAATGTCATGTAGACTACACAACAATTAGGCTACATTAAAACAATCTGGTCTGTTTTAACAGCACATCAGCCCTTGTCCTTAATATCAGCTAATGTATAAAGTCATCTAGTATTGTTTTGTCCTTGTTATCTCTAGCA
Organism: Gouania willdenowi; assembly: GCF_900634775.1. NCBI lineage: Eukaryota > Metazoa > Chordata > Actinopteri > Blenniiformes > Gobiesocidae > Gouania > Gouania willdenowi. The sequence goes on along the minus strand of NW_021145227.1, from coordinate 1,230,264 downwards.
TCTGTCCAGGTTAGCAGTAGTTTTAATTTAGAGTTCAGTAAAACTTACTTTGTCAAAACAAGCACAGTTGTAGCTATAGTGTGCTAATATATGTACATGTTTGATCATTAAAAATAGGCTACATTATTATTAGTCTATGAGTTTTTATTACATACAATGGTTAGATCATTTCACAGACAGTTTTCATTTCATGTCTATTGTGACCTTTCTCATTGTTTTGGATAAACAGAGTCCATGATTTATTCACTACATTGTAAGACAATGATTTGGATGAAAGTATAACCTACATTCTGCAGCTCCATCACAACTGTGGATACAAAATGATGGTTGGACACCTGAATACACAAGGCATACACATACAAAGTAAGTATTATTAGTATTTAACCTAAATTGTTCTGGGATTATTCATCAATAAATTGGTATTTGTCCTACTTGCTGATTTATTAACATGTCAAAAAGAAGCTTCTTTACTGACTGTCATTCTAGATTTTTGGCTATTTGTGAATTTTCTTCCAGGTTTGGTAATGATTAACAGTTTAGATATTCTTTATCTGTGTTTATTGTTTACATATTCATACCTTGTCCTTTCTGACTCATACATTTACAGCACTTGAAGGCAGAAGGTTTAAGGTCCTTGATTGAGGTCTGGCCAGTACGGGGCTTGAACACATGACCTTGGTGTTATTAGCACCACGCTCTGCCCAGCTGAGCTAACTGGCCTATGAGTTAAAACGATCACGGTTCTAAACACCCAGAAAGTGGGCAGTAGACAATTCAGCCGTACACATCCCTTAGCTTAAAGCTGCAATAAGTAATTTTATTTTGTGTTCTTTGGTCAAAAATCCAAAATCATCTTTGAGCATATTGTAATCCAAAGTGTTCTGAGAAGACAGTGAATCTCTTCTCCTTCTCCAGGCTCTGAAAATGAAGTTTATCAATACAGAATGGATGTCAGCCAATCAGAGGTCCTAGTCAGCTGATTGAGGTTGTGTGTGTCAGACACTTTCTGTATCCACGGACCAATCAGATCATTCATTCATTCATTATACACTTTCATTATACACTGTGGTGACGCTGACAGCCTCAGCAGGAACATACAGCAGTTGTGCTGCTATACACAAAGTGTGGGGGGCCTTTCTCACCCCTGTCACAGGAGCGTGCACGTAGCCAGGCTGAAATCACCTGGGTTAAGAGAGTGAGTTGATATCTCAGTTCATAGTGCAGCTGCTCTCTGACAGAGAATGTTTGGTTAAGTGAAACCCGCTAACGGAGATAAATCCAGGATATACGTATCCAGCTTTGTAGTACAGGCCCACAGAGCTACACATCTTTAAACTACAGATGATCGCTTCATCTTCATAATAAACATCTTTAGAGGAACAAATGTTTACACAAATAATGTGTAGTAGAAGTGGTGTTTGTGTGTCTTTTTCCAACACATGTGACTTTGTGACACAGAATCAGTGTGAACGCGTCCCTGGGGCGTTTGTGTGTAAACTGTGTGTGTGTGTTTTCTCACCCTGCAGCATCTGTGGCTTCAATCCTGAACTTTAGTGTATTTTTAGTTTATTTTAATACACATTTTTCCACTTTCAAGACACTTACAACTCCTTTCCACCACTTTTGCATCTAATGTCACATATGTTGACCAATTATTGTCACTTTTATCCTTTTTCATCATATTTCATGATTATTTTTGCCAATTTAACCACATACACCATTTGTCATGCCCATTTTTTGAAAGTTTAAACTAATTGTTCCAATATTGACACTTTGAAAACACTTTTTCTGTCCGTTTTTGTCCATTCTAATTTGCAACTTTTAACCAATTTCTGTGGTTTTTAAAATCCCATTTCACAACTTTTTCCACCATTTTTAGCCATTTTTTTTTTTATTTCTGATTAAAACAAAGATTTACATCTTAAAGATGACTATATACTATGGCCCAAATAATAGTAAACATCCTGCATAACAGTGAATATTATTCAGATAAATAAATACATGTGTTTATCACATAGAACGATGGACCTTCATTTTGCTGACTTCATAGATGGGGCCCCTAAATGCTCTGTCTCTCTCTCTCGCTCTCTCTCTCTCTCTCACACACACACACACACACACACACACACACACACACACACAGGCTTGGGGAGTAATGGATTACTAGTAACAGCGTTATGTAATCTGGATACAAAAATAATGTAACTATAATCTGTTACAGTACATTTAAAAACATGTAATCAGATTACCAGTATTTTTATTAAAAATGGGGATTACTTATTGGGATTACTTCTTCAAAGCAAACAGAATACACACCGTGCAACAGATACACAGAGTGCACACACACATTGTGACACTTCGTAGCACTTCACCATAAAGGTGAAACCAATACTGCCTGCCTAGCTGTTTACCATCATGACTCAGGAGTTTTCACTGCATGAAAATTCCTGAGTCACTGTTTGCTGTGACCACACCAAATAAAACATGGAAAGGTAAATTACAAAGAGGAATCCAAAGTTAACTTCTGACACAAACTCTCTACACCATAGACTGTAAACACACATCTCCACTACGCATCCTCAAGTTGCCTTCACTGACTGCCAACGCTGTAGGAATTAGGAACATCTACAACAGACACATCCAACAAACAGCAGAGCTGTTACAATATAAAGCTATTATGCTAACAGCTAACTTATATGATATTGTGCAGTAACATAACAGCTGTATATGTGTTTGTTGTGTCTATCACTGCATGATGCAGAATAACTGCATTTGTTTGTCTAGGAAATAACTTTCAACAAATTAAATTAAAGTCACTTCCTGTACATTACATGAAAGACATGCTGACACACCAAAAAATTTTCCTGTAATTTTTTAATTAATTTAAAACCAGAATCAGGAAAACAGAAAAACCAGAAACAGGAAAAAAATAAAAACCAAATACAAAAAAAATGGTGTATTTCTGATTGTTTTTTAAATCAAAATAACAATTCTAACACATTATATCATTTTGTTTGTTTGTCTTTTTTACAAATGCAGTTGATTTGATATCTATATCATAAAAAATCTATGACTGCAGGTGACAGATAGAACACATTTTTGCGGAGGTACGCATGCCTCGAGATGCGTTCAAAGTCCCTGGAAAACCCAGATATTTCAGTAATTTTTAAAACATCGCCACAAAGCCCCGACACCACGTGAAAACAAAAGAGGACATGTCTAAAACTAGACGTATGGTCACCATGCATGTCATCATTATTTAATAATTAATGGAAATAATAAAAATGCAGTGTTATAGTTTGGTCACATGGGGGAGATTTATCAAGTTTTATTATTATTAATATATGGACTTTTGGTGTTGTTCACCATATCTGCATTGATAAAAGAACCTTGTGATGAAATATTAATTAGAACATATTTTCAAATAAATATCAAAAGAATATGAATTCACTCAAGCACATCTGTAACCTTTGCACACCCAGAAACACAATATATTATTACTGTAAATATGATGTCTGCTATTAAAAACTGTATATTACAATAATTAGCATATTAGCACACACTTTACTTTACTATACTTTACTATAATAGAGCTTTTCATCTGTAAACCCTTCTCAGAAACCAATGATCACACAATGTGTTGCCTGTTATCTCACGCTACGAGGTGACTATTGTTGGAATTGTCCCTGTATAAATAAAGTTTCATTGAATTAATCTGTGACCTTTGACAAATAAACAGTGGTTGCAAATATCAAACTACTTCTGTGTAACTCTATTGTAGTCCAGTCATCACATTTATAAACTATCTTAGTCATCTAGGATCTGTGCACCCTCAGAATATCAGCTGCTCACATTATTTTGACCTGAAATCATCTGATTTTCCACCGTTTGTTAATCTTCTCCAGTCTGCATTGACTCCTCCCACCAGAGCGTCATGTTTAAGGGAAGAAGAAAATGAAAATGGATTATTTATTATTCATTTTATTTATGAGTTAAAAATGCAGCTATATTCTGAAAATGAAAAAACATTTCTGTCAATGGATTTTAAATTGAATTATGGTACAGATATACTTCCATAGTTTATACAGTTGACGTAGCGTTCTTATTCTCTATTACAAGTTCACAGAGAAGCTGCAGTGTTTGCAACTGTCGTCACCTAAAAAAGGCAAACAAACAAAACAATAAAATATGTTACCATTGTTATTTGGATTATTGTGATTTTAAAATTTAAAAATCAGAAATACACCTTATTTTTCTGTATTTTGTTTTTTCCGTTTTCCTGTTTCTGGTTTTAAATTAATTTAAAAAAATTCAAGAAGGAAGGGTACATGGATTCAAAGATGATCTAAATCATATTAATTTCTGAGTGTTGTTATCTGTTGATAACGCTCTTGGTTCAGTTCATTAGTTCTAACCTGATAAGTTAATAATAAATGAGTGTTCAATGAACACGCCCTCTGAAGCTGTTTTGATGCACGGCACTGCTTCTCTTTAAACTCTGCACCACATTGTCCTTTTTGCTTTATTCCAGCCAGGAGAGGACCCTGGGCTATACCTGGAGAAGCAGCCTCTCTCCTCTCCGCTGCTGGTTTTTGATGGAACATCCAGCTGTGTCGTTGTGGGAAACATGCCTGTGAGCACCTCCCCCAGGAGGAATTCTGGGAAGCAATGTTGGTATTGATGGCATACTACTACACTCTGCACTTAACACACCCAAAGTGTGTTGCCACGGTCCTCTCTGTCATTCAAACCGAGGTCATTGGTGATGTCATTCATGATCAAGATGCTACTAGCACATATAGGAAAGCAATCTCTGAATGGAAATCATTGGTTGAAAAATAGCTGAATGTCAAGCAGCATTTTGTCAGGTCTGTTGTGTTTGTTTTTGTTTGCAATGCCTTTGAATAAGTTGTTTTGTGCCTGACTTGGCTAGCTACGCCACAAGTTTTCCCTCAGTGTCCTTAGGTCTCACATGTTAGATGGACCTTGAACTGAGACATGTTTGAATACTTTACATTGTAGTGTTGCACAAATGTTTGATCATTTTGTTTTTGCCTTCTTCACGTGACAAATCACAGCACTTTATACAGAAGCATATTATGCGTTGTGTTCATTGCTGTTTGTTTTGCTTTAAAAAAAAAAGTCTTAAATTGTCTTAAATTTGACATAAAAAGTGTGCAGCAACCACTGTTTCTGGTGTACGGTTCATACTGTTAATAAATGTTGATGGTACTCATACTCCTGGTTGTGATTCTGATAAGATGTTTATTCTAAGAACAAAAACTTGTTTTAAAATTTTGGTTTTAGTTTTAATATAGATTTAGGTTTATTTCAAGATGAGTCAACTTGTATCAAGAAACAGCTTAATCATTTTTCACTAATGCTGAGTCATTTTTTACTTAGATTAGTTGTTTTCTTCTTGTTCCGAAGCTTTCATTTGCATAAATTAAAAAAGCAAAAAAATTTTTAACAAGAATTATTTGTTTATATTCAGTATATTTCACTTGTTATTGTGTTGTAGGAAGTTTGATTTCAAGTAATTTAATCTAATAATCATCCATTTCTGCTTATTTTAACCTTTTAGAATACTTGTCTTGCTAACCACGACATTAATTCTAATGAAATTCAGTACATCTACACGTCTGCTATATGTTGTCACCACTAAAATGTAGTATTTTTTTTCTAGATCATCATCAACTCAGGTTGATCCAGGCTGATTAAAACTATCCCATCTGAGCTGGGACATGAACTGATCCATTTATTCACACATTAGTTCTTCTAATGTCTTTAAACACTTTTATTGATACACACAGACCTGGTCAGAGCAGGTTACACTCCCAGTTAGGATCATGGAAAATAACATTTGCTCTGTCTCAGTATCTAGTTTAGACTTTTTTTAGACCTGCGTCCTGGGTATGGTGGGTTAACGAGGGGAACAGTACTCAGCCATGTTGGGAAGTCCAGATATCACACAGCATTTCACCCAATCATACTCACTGTGGTTCAAGCCAGAAAATACCACAGACCAAGTAGTTGTAGTGTAGTCATAGCACTCAACAATTCTGTTTCGTCTTCTACAAGAGACAACAAAGATCTTCTTGTTCATCACTGCAATGTCAAAGTAACTGTGTGTGTGGACCATTTCAGGGACATCGGACCAGGTGTTGGTCACTGGGTCGTAAGCCTCAGCAGACCTCAGATCTCTGAATCCATCTCTGCCTCCAACTGCAAAAATGTGGCCCATATATGCAACGACTCCAAGTTTATAACGAGGTGTTCCCATAGGAGTGATCAGTGTCCACTGGTTGGTGTCTGGGTTGTAATACTCAGCAGTATTCAGTACTCTATTAGTCATTCCTCCACATATGTAAATCTTGTTGTTCAGTGTGGTGCAGCTGGCCCTGATCCTCCCTTCATTCATTGATGCAATGAACGTCCACTGGTTGATGTTGGGCTGGTAGCGTTCAGCAGTTCTGTGTGAGATAACATCATCATTCCTGCAGCCTCCCATAGCGTAGATGCATCCCTTTAGCACAGTAACACTCATTAAGGCCCGTGACTCCTGCATTGGTGACATCTCCTGCCAAGTGTGTGTGACTAGGTTAAACCTCCATACTCTGTAAGAGGGGTTGGTCCATCTTAAACCACCACCCACAATGTAGAAGCATCTATCAAGGAAGACAGTGCTGTAGAGGAATAAGTGAGTCATGGGATTCTCCAGACTAGGATGAGTGTGAACTGTGATCCAGCTGTTAGTTCTGTAGTCAAAGGCCTTTATGATCTTAGAATATAATCTAAACATCAGTAAGACGGCATTTGGCAAGCGATGGCAAAACAAGGTGTTGTTGATCCCTGACTCAGAGCAGAGTAACAAAGGTTGAGACATGACTTTAAGGGTATTAGAGACCAAGAGGTGGGACTCAGGGTTTGTTTTTACCACATCATTGTTAAGCACATTGTCTGTGATGTAACTTTTGTCCATCAGCCCCAGTCGTACCTTTGGTAACAGAGTAGAAATGGCTCCCTGTCGTTCCTCAGGCATGTGGTTTATCCATCTTAAAACACTTTGATAAACTGTGCTCTCCTGGGTCACAGTAAGGTCATCCTGACCCAGGATATCAGCCAGCTCCTGCTCCGCAAGCTGCAAAAACTCTTCACAGAGTGAAACCTCCTCAAAATTCTCACAGATAAAGTGAAAGGCCTCATACTTCAGTTGAAACAAAATGGGAATATACCAGACTCTAGTAAACTGCCACAGCCCAATGCATTTTTCCGGACAGAGATGATCCTTCAGAGCTTCAAAGCATGTTTGTTCCAGACTCTTTACATTGAACTGATGCACTTCCATCATTAGATCAAAAATATAACTGTTGTCAGAGTGACAGAGATTAAGTAAATTCACTGAGTCCAATGAGTTTGTGGGTTATTGTGTCTCTCTCAGAAGGGTTTCCCTCATTAAAGAATACTCAATGTGTTGCTGAGTCCTTTGATGTGTGACCAGCTCCTGATGATGTCATCAGCAGAGTGTGATGATGTCACAGTGAAATTCACACTGACATTCCTTCTGCTGGCTCCTGATTGGTGGATGGCGTGACAGGTTCTGCGTTCTTTGATATCTGTGTGTGTGGGTGGGGGGGGGTGTCTCAGCTATCAAATCAATCAATCTTTTATTTGTATAGCGCCAAATCATAACCAATGGTATCTCAAGGCACTTTACAGTAGAGCAGTCTTAAGGACGGACTCTTCATTTTATGGATACACACATATGCATATATACGTATATACACATACATATGTATCCCACACCCAACATGAATTCATCATGGCGGCAAGGAAAACCTTCTGTTAAGCAGCAGGAACCTTGTGTGGATCCCATTCCTATGATGAACAGCCATCCACGTTATGCTGTGTTGGGTGTGTGCAGAGGAGAGGGTGGAGACAGAGTTGTTGAGAATCTGTAACTCCACACTAAGGATCCCACGGACCTGCAAGACAAAAGCCAGAAGGAGTACAGGAGCAAACACACAAGGGAAGAAGCAGACATAGAGGGAGTGTTTGAGAGAGGAATGGGACCCTCTCCGGTCCCTCTCTAACCTAAATGACCTCTCTCTTAACGCCCTCTCCAACCTCTCTCCAACCGAGCATGCCAGACCCCAATAGGCATAGACCCCCAGTCTATGCCTATTGCATCTTTACTATGAGCTATGAGCTGGTTCCTAACTAAAAGCTTTACCAAAGAGGAATGTTTTGAGCCTAACCTTAAAGGTAGAGAGGGTGTCTGCCCCCCGAACCGTGGTTGGTAGATGGTTCAGCATTTTGAGAGCGTAGTGTTCTGGGGGGATTGTATGGCACTACAAGCTCCTTGAGATAGACTGGTGCCTGTCCATTTAGGGCTTTATAAGTGAGAAGAAGAATCTTGAATTCTATTCTATATTTTATGGGAAGCCAATGCAGAGAGGCTAATACAGGAGTAATGTGATCTCTTCTCCTAGTTTTAGTCAGTACACGTGCTGCAGCATTTTGAACCAGCTGAAGTGTCTTAAGTGACTTGCTCTGGCAGCCTGCTAAAAGAGAATTACAATAATCCAGTCTAGAGGTAACAAAAGCATGGACTAGCTTTTCAGCGTCGCTCTGAGACAGGATAGATCTGATTTTAGCAATGTTACGGAGATGAAAGAAGGAAGTTCTTGAAGTTTGTTTTATGTGAGAGTTGAAGGATAAATCCTGATCAAATAGATCATCCTCACTTGAACATCAAGAAATGCTAATATTCTAGTTTATTATTAGTTTGAAGCCTACAGTTTGAAACATGCAGACAGTTGAGATCAGATTACTTTATTGGTGACCCAGCATACCCAATACAGAACTGGCTCATGAAACCATTTTCAGACACAGGCAGACTGACCCCTGAGCAGCACACGTACAACTACAGACTGAGCAGTGCTCGATCTGTGGTTGAAATGGCTTTTGGGAGACTAAAAGGTCGCTGGAGGTGTCTCCTATAAAGAAATGACTGTAAGCAAGAGCTGAGCAAGAAGATGGCGATGGCCTGCTGTGTTCTCCATAACATATGTGAAGAGCATGGGGACAACTTCAGTGAGGGGCGGACTGCCGGATTGGAACACAATCAGGCTCCCATCCAACCACTGCCCGACACTGGCAATGTAGAGGGGGCTGACATCAGGGCAGCCTTGATACAGTATTTCAATCATGCAGAATAACCCAATTGGTTTGTGATGTGGCTGGAAATGTTATCTATACAGCTTTGGGAACCAAAGATATTGATATGTGTATGTATTTCCATGACTGTATTTGTCTTGTTCATCTGAAATAAAGAATAATAATTAAGGGTAATGTCTGTTTTTCAATACATTTCAAATGAAAATCCAATATTGTTTTATTCAACAAAGGGATTGGGACCTTCACTGCCTGAAATGTCCACAAATAAAATGCAAAGACACTAAAATTACATTTGCTATATGTTGTAACAAACATTTAAGCTTTCCATCAGGGCCTTAAAGATTAGAGTACAGGAATTAAAGAGTGACAGAATAAAAAAAGTAAGAGCAATAACATTATATACATATAAAAAAACAATAGTGACAATATATCTGAGAATACATTAGCAGCACTTTGAGCCCTGTTTTCAACGTGTACGTCTCGGTCATCACGTGTGTTGACCCCGACACGCGCGCGTGAACACACACACACACACAGAGACAGAGAGAGAGACACACACAGAGACAGAGAGACACACACACACACACACAGAGAGAGAGACACACATACACAGAGAGAGACACACACACAGAGACAGAGAGAGACACACAGAGATGATTTACACATACACACACACTGTCGGACTCTATCCAGGGGTAGCGCCCCTCATTGGCCAGTTTAGTGAAAGGTCACGTGATTAAGGCGCTACATACTTGTAATTTGGTCTGCTATTAATACATAGATTCCCAAAACTAACACCGTTAGTGCCACAAAGTTGTGGTTTCTCACCTTTGCCCTTTGCCTGCAGAATAGTGCAAAGCCATTGCAACACACACACACACACACACACACACACACACACACACACACACACACACACACACACACACACACACACACACACACACACACACACACACACACACACACACACACACACACACACACACACACACACACACACACACTTTATATTTTTATTTTAAATTTCATTTTTTGCTTTTATTCATTATGTTGCTCATTTATTTACACTGTTTTTGCCTTCATGAGAAAGACAAACAAAAGGGAGGAAAATAGTGTTACTAATGTTTTTTTATTTGTTTTGTTTTTGTTGTTTGCTTTTCTTTGTTTGTTTTCTTGTTGAGGGGAGGACCCCCACAATGCAAGATATGGTTACATCCATTGAAGACAGCGCTCTCTGTTGTACTGCCTCAGCTTTTGGAGCTGAAGGTTTTATTATTTTTTTTATTGGCCATGATTTTTTTTGAGCTCGCACATTTTTCTCCTTTGTTATTTCTGAATGATTTTTCTTTTACCTTTTTGTTTTTACTCAATTTCAGGAAAATAGAGACAGAGATTGAGGACTGCAGCTAGTGTTGTGTTCAAGACCACACTATCTGAGACCATGACTTGCCCTAGACCAGAATGCACCAAGACCAAGACTTCTGGGAGCCGAGACCGAGTCAAGACCAAGACCATAAACTTTTTTTTTTTTCAATTTAAAAAAAATTATAAATAAATAAAATTATGACAAGTGTAGTTAAATAACATTCTCTCTTTAATTTTAGTTTATTTTAAATACATTTGACGGACACAAAAGGTGCCTGCAAAAATTAACTAAAATATTAAAACTACTACTGCTACTGATAAATTCACAATTATTCTACATATTTGAAAACAAGATTTTTATGTCAGCTGAATGTACAGCAAGTGTTTAAAAGTATTTCTGCCAAGAAATACTGATTCTTGATTCAGATTCTTTGAGTTGAGCAGGTCAACAGGTCACAGAGTTCACAAGATAATTTTTTAGTTTGAAAAAGCCTTTACACAGGTTATTTTTATTAATTCACTTAGTTGATATAGTTTAATTTGGTTGCTGTAATATAACTAGGATATTCAATTAACAAAGGTTTCTAACTGTAACTGTAAAAGTGAAACTTTCTGAAATAAAACTACAAACAAGTTGTCATCAGTGTAAAAAACATAGATCTACAGGTAGATGTGAAACTAAATAAAACAAACTCAAACCCTGGAAAAGTCATGTGACAAATCAATCAGTAGTTCTTGTTGAGAATTATTATTATTATTATTATTATTATTAATATAAGACCTCTTTACAGTTATTTGACTCATTCTGCGCTAGTACAACTTGGGGCGATGGCGCGCTGGTGACAACATAATCCAAGATGGCGGCGGCCTGGACTACAGCCGACACTATTTAATAAAAGCCTTAAAAGACATGGATATAATTAAAAGAGTGGACATGCATAAACATGGCAATAAAAGAGTGAAAAGTGACTAAAATGGGTCTAAAACAGAAACAGGTGGTATGAAATGGCTAAAAGTAGCTTAAATGAGCAAAAAGTGCAAACATGTCATGTTCTGTTGGTTATTTAGTCCTTGGGGTTCTCTTTAAGTTATTCAGTGTCTCTGTTTATTTGGTTTGAGTCTAGTCATGTGTTTAAATCTTGTCTGTGTTTCAGGTGTTCCTGCTTGTGGCTCCACCCCCCAGTGATGTCTGTATGCTTGGTTGGTGACTGATTAGCTCCCTCTTGTTTCCACCCAGGTGTGGCCCATTCCCAATCAAGCTTCCCTCACTATTTAGCTGTGCTTGGACACAGTATGACTGTGGGATCATTGTGTATGTTGTCTTCCCTCCTTGTGCTGCTGTGTCTGGTCCTCCTATCTTTTTAGATTTAAGTTTTGTTTAATAAAGATGGATTGGTTTCAAGAACGCTATGCCTCCATCCTACCTCCTTCTCAGATTTTAGGAGCGTGTGGACGTCTCTGTGTAGTTGGTGTCACAGTAAACACTGCTCAGCATTGTATCCACCATCATTAAATGTAACACACCTGTATTTCACCTCCTGGTGAAACAGAGGAGAGATGAACACCAGCTTAGAGGACAGACTGACAGACCAGCTACGACAGTAGAAACACCTTTAAAACACGTCCCAGGAGAACAAGGACTACAGAGAAGAGCTAAGAATCATGGGACATGTAGGATTTTAATGAAAACTACTACATGGTAGAGAGTGATTTTAGTCTTAGATTATCACAAAGGTCAGAGGTCATGATAACCACAAAGAACACAAACGTCTTTTAGAAAGAAAAACACAGTAAAAAGGTTTTTCTAATAGATTGTAAACAGTTCTTAGAATGTTCTGTAAGAAGATGATTTGACGATTAGAAGAAGAATTCTCTTCAGAATCCACCAACATGTAGGAAAAGCTTGTCCATCAGGAAGAACAGTTTCACTGTGTTGACCAGCGTTCCTGGTTTACTCCTTCAAAGTAACTAAATACTCTTGTTCTGTTGAGCAGCTACATTGTGTTGCCTTGTTAAAACAACTACAAGCTTTTATATACTTTTATCATTCAACATGTTTAGCAATGACTACAACCTAATAATATAAACATTTACATTTTTACCAGAAACACAATATTTATTACTGTGATGAATAGACAAATATAAATAAGGACAACTGTACTTTGAATCTTACCAGTGAGAGAACAGGACACGTGCTGGGTGGTGGTGGTGTGTATTAAGTGTTGGTTTTGACCTAAAGGGTGAAAGTTCTGTGATGTGGTCGTACGTACGTGCTGTGAATTCTTTGATAGATTAGACACTTACACATGCATTTCATTATCAGAGTGTTGTACTGATGTAGGTATAATAAATACAATCTACAGTCATTAGAACCTCCTACAAAGTCCAGCAGAAGAGCTCACCTACTCCAGGGTCAGCCTTCTATGAGACAGTCCTGCCATGCCCCTCCCTCATCCTGACGGGATCCACCAAACAAAGAACATAGGGAGATGTTTGTATGAATATTCATTAAACTACTATCTAACTGCTCCCTGGGTGTCTGTAGTTAGCAGCCCACTGCTACCTCTCTGGGAAAATGGGTCAAAATACAGAGAAAAATTTCACTATGGTGATCAATAAAGTTACATTATTTTATTTATTATTTTCTACCTGTCAGTTGATTATCCAGATGTGTCGCTGGTTTGGCTGGTCCTGAGCTCTACGTCTGGTGTCAGCAGTGAAAGTGTGGAGATGTTATCTCTGTGTGGCTACCGTTAGCTAGAGGTTAGCTGTGGGCTACATGGTGCTGTGGCGTGATGGACGTCTGATGGTGGCTCAGAGTGGGAGTTGTTGTGGTAGAATGTTCTCCTGTGCATCAGGACTTAAGGCCTGTCTGAGGGAATGGGTGAGGAAGCTCCTGTTACGGTCCGGTGTGGGTGTGGACCCAAATGCAGAGAAAGAAGGAGGCAGGATCTAAGCATAATGTTCCTGGAACCAGTCCATGGCTTTATTCTCCAAAACAAAACAAAACTTAAATCCAAAACTGCAGGAGGAACAGGGAGCAAAGACCAGACGCAGCAGGACACGATGAGGGCCAACAGCATACACACACATTAACAATGATCCCACAGTCATACTGTGACCAAGCACTCAGTTAAATAGTGGAGGAGGCCTGATTGGGAATGGACCACACCTGGGTGGAAACATGAGTGAGCTAATCAATCACCAACCAAGCACACAGACATCACTTGGGGGTGGAGCCACAAACAGGAACACCTGAAACACAGACAAGAGTTAAACACATGACTAGACTCAAACCAAATAAACAAAGACACAGAATAACTTAAAGAAAACCCCAAAGGATAAATAATTAACAGAACATGACAGCTCCATACTCATACACATGACTTATTTACCTGTGATGTACCATGGTGATAATTGATAGTGTAACTCTTGCTTGTTTGAAAGTAGCAACAGTAGAACTATATTTGTGTGTAAATATTACTCATGTTAATGTGTATTAATGGTAGGCTAGGCTAACGTTGCATTGCTATTCCATTTCAATACTTATATTATGAAGCTATAGACTGGTCATATTATATGGCATATGTTCAGGTTCTAATGTCATGTAGACTACACAACAATTAGGCTACATTAAAACAATCTGGTCTGTTTTAACAGCACATCAGCCCTTGTCCTTAATATCAGCTAATGTATAAAGTCATCTAGTATTGTTTTGTCCTTGTTATCTCTAGCATCTGTCCAGGTTAGCAGCAGTTTTAATTTAGAGTTCAGTAAAACTTACTTTGTCAAAACAAGCACAGTTGTAGCTATAGTGTGCTAATATATGTACATGTTTGATCATTAAAAATAGGCTACATTATTATTAGTCTATGAGTTTTTATTACATACAATGGTTAGATCATTTCACAGACAGTTTTCATTTAATGTCTATTGTGACCTTTCTCATTGTTTTGGATAAACAGAGTCCATGATTTATTCACTACATTGTAAGACAATGATTTGGATGAAAGTATAACCTACATTCTGCAGCTCCATCACAACTGTGGATACAAAATGATGGTTGGACACCTGAATACACAAGGCATACACATACAAAGTAAGTATTATTAGTATTTAACCTAAATTGTTCTGGGATTATTCATCAATAAATTGGTATTTGTCCTACTTGCTGATTTATTAACATGTCAAAAAGAAGCTTCTTTACTGACAGTCATTCTAGATTTTTGGTATTTGTGAATTTTCTTCCAGGTTTAGGAATGATTAACAGTTTAGATATTCTTTATCTGTGTTTATTGTATACATATTCATACCTTGTCCTTTCTGACTCACACACTAACATTTACAACACATGAAAGCAGGTTTATGGTCCTTGATTAATATCTGGTCAGTATGAGGTTTGAACCCATGACCTTGGTGTTATTAGCACCACACTCTGACCAGCTGAGCTAACTGGCCTATGAAGCTACAAAAATGTGTAAAAATATGGTTGAGTTAAAACAATCACGGTTCTAAACACCTAGAAAGTTGGCAGTAGAAAATTCAGCAGTACTCATCCCTTCGCTTAAAGCTGCAGTATGTTTTTTTTTTTTTTATGTTATTTGGTCAAAAGTCCATAATCATCTTTGAGCATATTGTAATTCAAAGTGTTCTGAGTAGACAGTGAATCTCTTCTCCTTCTCCAGGCTCTGAAAATGAAGTTTATCAATACAGGATGGATGTCAGCCAATCAGAGGTCTTTCTACCAACATAGCAATCTTATGAGCTGTTTTAAGCATTACTATTGGCTGCTGGAGCTGCTCATTAAAAATCAACGTGTGTTCTTGATCTGAGAGTAGATAAAGTCTCATGGCTTTATATTCCAGCAGAAATCTCTAACGTGACTTCTGTCAAATCAAGAGGAAAAATGAAGACTGAGGTGGAGAAGCAACAGAATAAAGGCACAAACATGTTCATGAGGAACAGAGTCACAGAAGTTCCTCTGACTCTGTGTGTGTGGTGGACTTCACTTGATCTGCTTTCAGTCCGTGCACAGTCTGCCCTGAGTCAGAGAGAGAGTGATAACAAACGAGATAAATAGCTTGTAAAACTAAGAGAAACATTATCTAAGGTGGAGACAGAGAACAGACACATTTCATCTGCAGTGTGGAGTGTGTCTGCTCTGATCAGCTGCTTGTGTGTGAGGATCACACACACGCACACACACACACGCACGCACGCACACAC
The DNA here is from genome assembly GCF_900634775.1 of Gouania willdenowi. Lineage (NCBI taxonomy): Eukaryota > Metazoa > Chordata > Actinopteri > Blenniiformes > Gobiesocidae > Gouania > Gouania willdenowi. The sequence goes on along the minus strand of NW_021145227.1, from coordinate 1,214,490 downwards.
ACACACACACACACACACACACACACACACACACACACACACACACACACACACACACACACACACACACACAATTCTCACTGAGGCCTTCACTCACTATTACCTACAGGGGGTGTGGCTAATGGTTTTGTTGACACCCTTTAACTGCTCTAGGATTTGTTTGAATGGAAAGCGTTCCTGGTTTATGAAGTCTACAGAGGACCAGGGAAGTGAGCTGAAGCGTCTCCATGGTAACTCCCAGCTGTGACAGCAGGGGGCGTGGTCTCCTTCAGTCACTGCTGCACATATCTGTGTGTATATTTAACATTTAGATAAAGATTTTACGTTTAGATTTAACATTTAGACTTAGATTTACCATTTAGATATAACATGTAACATTTAGATTTAACATTTAGATATAACATATATCATTTAGATTTAGATTTCAATATTTAGATTTAATGGTTACATGTTGTGTTAAATGTAGGAAAATGTGCTAAATCTGAGAAAAGTGAGATAAATAATGAAAATGTGTTAGCTACAACTTTTATACTAAATTTTTACACTTGGCACCGCATAGATGTGGTTAGTTGTGTTTATATTTGGTTACATTCACCAGATCACCATAGTTACAGTCCAGGAACAGTTCAGTTTAATGACCATGTTTTCTGTTATTATCAGTATGTGTATGTGTTACAAAATGATAAACATGTCTTAAACATTAAATGTTTGACCCCAAAAAACTCCTAAAGTGATTATATGAAGTAAAGTTTTGGTACAGTATGGAGTCCATTCATTTAGAATCACACTTGGGAAAATTTTTGTTCTTAAAAAAGAAATGATAACAATATATTATGTTTTCTAATAAAATGTGCACAACTCAATAAAGAGCCATTATAATCCATCAAATCAGCCACAAAAATAATTTCATTCAAATCAATGACCAATAAAAACTGATTTCCTGTCAATAGTCAATATTCTTATTATTGTTCCAGAAAGTTGAATTATGAGGAGAAGAATTGTGGGAAAAAACATTTTGGGAAAAAGAAAAGCCTGTTGATGTAAATCAGAAAAGTTTATTCAGAGAAGAAGAAAGTAGACACACAACTCCCTCAGATTGTTCCCATGACAACAGTTTCTCTGAGTAATGTTTGTCCTCCTTTACACATAATCAATATTATTGAATTCATCTAATTCTATATAATAAATAAATAAATAAATGGGCCTAAATCAAACAATAAATAAACTACACATATAACACAGGACAAGTCAACAACAGCTGTGTTGCCAGGTTGGGTTTAGAGATTTTGAAGGAGACGATGTAGATCCATTTATGACAGTTTATGGTAGAATTAGAATATAATAACAGCTCTATCTGGATGGCTCTGTGACAGCTACACATTGTTGAGAGGAAAAAATAAATAAACAGGAGACAGAAGGGTCTCATTCATAGACTTATTAAAAAGTTTATTTAGTCACTTTAAAGTATTTAAAAAGCTAAATGAGCCTCTGTTTAGATAGTTTTAGTAGCACAGGCTACATACCTGAGCTAACGTCAGTAAACTCTACTAAACTTACATTATTAGTTTCATGCTTAAAGATGTTAATTTACAGGTTCTCTGTCTGAAAACAGCTGCTGGTTTAAGAGTAAATTAGTGCAGAAAACAACCTTTTGGTCTGTGAAACCATTAAATATTAAGAATCAATCATTTCAGCAAAGCAGATGATATTATCAGTTAAACATCTTGTAATAAGTGCAGGTAAATGTAGTATCTATATAGAGCCAGGAGGTGGTGGTAGAGCTACAGTATAGATGTGCTGTTCCACAGGTTGGACCATGTGAATAGATTGTAAACTTTCCATGTGACCAGCAGTGATTAGAACTCAGTGAAGGAGAACCAGCAGAACAACAAGGATGCTTTAAAAGCACAGAGTCAGTTAAACTCAGACACAGAGTAGCTCATCTGGAGGACTGGGACCATTCCTGGAGGACTGGGACCATTCCTGGAGGAGGACTGGGACTATTCCTGGAGGACTGGGACCATCAATCCTGGAGAGCTGGGACCATTCCTGGAGGACTGGGACCATTCCTGGAGGACTGGGACCATACCTGGAGGACTGGGACCATTCCTGGGGGGCTGGTCTGATGTCACCTGGAAAGTGATGGAGTGTGTGAGGCTGTGAAGGCTTGAAGCACTAGAAATAAAAGTGTCATTTCTGTGTCCAGTAAATACATTTTGTTAGTTTTGTTTTGTTCTCAGAGGAAAAAACTTCAGGGTTCACTGTTCAGTTACTGTTTATTTTATGCATTAAACAGTGTCATAAATGTATTTACCTCCCTATAGGCTACATGATGGAGCCACTGCACTACTGATACTATTGGAATCATTTACAATCTCATTCTTATTTTTTTTTTCCCAAACTACATTTTAGTCGAGTCGTAAAAAGTTACTAAGAGATAATAAACAAATTTACACAAAACAAAAAAGAAACAAACTACAAAGCAAAGCCACTCACTGTCACATTAGCATGTGAAGCACAATACAACAACTTAGACTATACACAATGTATCTACAATTACACAAATATAAACATACACACATAGATTTACACACAGATTAAACCTGTTCTTTCTTGGTTTCTTTTAAAACACTGAAAACTTAGACATATCTCAATATAAACTGTCAATATAATCTCCTGTATAACATAGGAGCAACAAAGACACAAAAAGTGATTTTACCTTTAACTGTAACAACAGATGAATTATATGGTATTTGTCCAAATGTTTCACTATGTTACAATGTTTTTGTTACTTATTCACTCGTTTCACGTGGCTTTTAAAACGCCTCGAGCTGGTTTACCAGGAGATTCTTGACATACATCACAATGCAATGAACTCTGGGTAATTCCCTTACAATACGTCTGTGGAGATGAAACTTACTGAAAAGGAACAAGAAGGGCTGAAAAAGTCAGTGGAAGTTCCCTCACACACTTGATGATGTTCTAATAGGAACAGCCCATCAGCCTTGAATCTCTACTTAATTATGCTTTCAAAAAATATATAGAATGTGAATTAAAACTCAATTTGTCTGGATATTTAATAATTCATATTGAATAAATAATGCATTTATCTATGTATTATATATAATTTACCATCTTGTTTTTAATAAATGAAGCAGGTGATTAACTATAGATGAAGTTAGTGTACTGGTCATGTCCTACATTTTTTTTTCTCTAAGCAGCATAAATGAAAAATCATGGTTTTATTTAAAATTTTTTAACATTAAAGATCTCGTGATCATCCGTTCTAGTTTTCTTATAAGTGATGTTAACATCTACCTAATAAATCAAAGATGGTCTTTTTGTCTGTGTGTGTGTGTGTGTGTCTGTGCGTGCGTGCGGGGTGTGTGTGTGTGTGTGTGTGTGTGGCGTCTGTTCAACCTGAAACTTTATCAAAGCTTGTACACACGCTAAGTGTGTGTATCTGTAATTTGGGAGTAATTTGGTTTTGCAAAACGTTTATTTAAATTTTCCCTCTTGGTATTGAGCGCGGTATGGAGCGTGCTACTTCCTGTTCTGGGTTCATGACGTCACTGTAGTTTGTCTCTGGTGTGAGAGTGTAGGTGTCACTGTCTGTGTTTTTTGATGCGTGTGTGTGAGACTGCTCCCACTGAGGAGTGATAATAAGAATACAACAGCTTATTAATGTAAAGTTACATTAGGTTAACTGTTATTTATTACAATGTATATTATAATCATGTTTTTTTGGAAAATAAATTATCTCTTTTTGTATTGACTTTTAATATAATCGTGTTTTTGGAGAATAAACTATATTTGTATTGACATTACAGCATCAGACACTATTACTTACTCAAGTTATTGACTGAGATTGTCTCTCAGATTGTCAAACTGAACTTGTCATGGGAAATTAGTGAAAGGAAGAATAAATTCTAAAAAGGATTTTCCCCAAGAAAAGGAGCCATTCATCATTAGCTTTGACACACACACACACACACACGCACACACGCACACACAACACACACACACACACACACACACACACACACACACACACACACACACACACACACACACACACACACACACACAATAATCATCCCTGCACTAAGAAATGCCAAATAAAAATTATTTGTATGAATTTATGTCTTTTTTTATCAATTCATCATACACATGTCCCATGGGATTAAACCAGTGAAATCACACACGCTATTTTACTTTGTACACACAAATATTCCCCTTCATAACACTACAGATTATGAACACATTTTTTGTAAATCCAACCTTCAAACACATTTGGCCATAATTGACAACTCTACTTAAACTCCCACATGAATACATACTTCTGACAGACACTGTACTCGTCAAATCAATTCAATGAATCATAAACAATAAGCACTTTATTTATAGAAAGCTGTATTATTGATATGAAATATGTGATTACAAATTGTAAATTGTTTCTATGAGGTTTGAAGAATATTTCAATTTTTTGTTTGTGGTTTTTTTTTAATTCATTTTTTTTTTTTACATTTTGTTGCGATGAGGGGACCTGGGAGTTTTTCATATTTCAAAGGGGGGTAGAGCAGAAAACGTTTGGAACCACTGTATTCAATGATATGCAGGGTTAGGAGAGTTCATTTAAAAAAAGAAAATCATTACAATTACAAGTTACCTGTTAAAAAATGGAATCAGTAACTTACTCTATGTATCACTATATTATGTGATAGAGTAAGTGATTACTTTTGGATGACTTCAATACCAAACATGCAAATAATGACACAAAAGGATTCTTATTATTTGATTATTACTATTCTCCTTAAGCACTTTTTTACACGTATGCAGTTATTTGCGTATTCTCCGGTACAGGTTCCTGACACGCCCACCGCACGTAAATCAACCAAAAGTACGTAATCTGTGAATGAAAGAGGTCTGAAGCAAAGGAGGCGGGGCCATGATGTCATTATTTTTGGGGACGTCTAGAAATCAATGAACATGGAGTTTTCCCAACGCTTGTAAATGTCATTGAAATCAGTGAAAATGATGAAGTGCACTTTTAATTTGAAAGGCCTTCGTTGATAAACAATGTAACAGGTTGATTTGATCAGATTATTGATCAGATTACTGCAGGGTGAGGATCTGACACATTTTTCTGTCTGAGCCACAGTTAAAATCTCTGTTTTTCCCCTCATATTAACGCCAGATTAGCGTTTTCTTGTGTGGAAAGTCTGATTTTATTTACTTCTTACATTCCTGCATTCCTTTCATTCTAAGTTCACTGTCACCCACACATACTCAGGTCCTTTATGACACTCCCATTTGTACAAATGCTCCATTCTCTCCCTCACCATACCTTCCATTTCTTCCTGTCACCACACAACCTCTCCACATCAGTCCAGTCAAACCTCGCCTCATTCATCATTCTCTTCATATACAGCATCGTTTTCTTCTTCTTCTCACATCCTTCCAACTTATTATTCCACCTTAAAACCATTGTTTTCATCAGTCTATCATTTCCCATTTGCATCACATGACCCACTCGCTCCAGCACTTGCTTCTCAATCTTCCACCTTATAGCAGCCTTTTGGAATAGATTTGTGGAAATGTTCAAGTTTTCCTAGAAGTGAATATTTTTATGCATTGGTTGTAAATACAAATCCATCTCAGCTCTAGGTTTCCCTCCAATAATAAATTACATTTACATCATACGCTCATAAGTAAGGAAATATTTTAAATGGTTTTATTTCTAAATGTTTCAAATGTTTGATATTATTTCCTGGTCATTGATTAGTTTTCAGACTCTGAGTGATTAATGGTTTGGTTGATTCATTTGCACTGTTTATTTTCAAAAGGAGAAGGTTCTACACTTTAAAGTTCATTTCTCCTCACATTCCTGATTAAATTAGGTTTTCATTTTGTCTCATCTATATTTACATTGTAGTTCTCTGCAGAAAACCATCTTACTGAGTGGAGATGAAATTGTTGCAAATGTACAGCCACTATTTGTTTCTTCTTTTTGTTCTATAAGCTGAAATGGAAGCAACCTAAATAATGAATCATCAGTCTGGTTTGTGCATTCAGTACATCTTTAGAACCTCTTAAATATTTCTAAGTTAATGCAGAATACTTTTGCCCTACGATGCTAAGAGGTCATCAATGATGACTTGCATGTCAAAGAGTTTCTGTAACGATGGCCAGGCCTTAAGATGGAATCACAGGTTAGAACATTTTCTTTAATGTGACCTATTGTTTGGAAGTATATGACCACCTCTTTCACTAGATATTTCAATCATCTGACAAATTCAGAGAGCATTCCATCTCTATGTTGTATGTAAACTGTTGTTTATGTGACATATTATATTTTTGTCCCCTTCTTTACAGCTACAATTGTTTTTATTTTTTATAGATTTGTTTGGAATTTCACAGAATTTCACACCTCAACCTAAAAACTCATTTCTATGCTGAGTTAGACCAACATATCCCCGTCTTCAGGCTTTGATCAGTTTTGGATTGTGGTACTTTATGTATGATAACAATGGAACTGGGAGTTTTGGTGAACCTCTGTTTGAACTCCCATGACTTTAGACTAGAGCAGTGCTATATAATGACATCATTACCCACTACAGACATTATAGGAGTTTTTGAATGAATAGCTTTATGCTTTTCCCAGTACAAATCTAAAGCAAGAATGCTTTCACTCACTCTTCAGGAACAAGATGATGCCAATATTCAATGAGCTGCTGTCCTCGGTACCCACCCAACGTATCTGCATGAAGATGACTCTGGATTTCTAAAGACATGTGATGTAAGTATTTATTTTCATTCACTGTATAACATCTTTAGGTGCCACAGCCAGATGAACCAGAAATCAACGACGTACCAGTTGATCTTCTCCTGTCTAGTGCTGGTTCAACAGATACTATTGGCTTCTTCCCTGAAAAGGTTGCTGTTGTGCTTGAGGGTAACATAGTTGTGGAGTTCCCCACACTGGCTGAAGGGTATGTCGTGCTTTTCTGACTAATTTATGCACTGCACCTGAGTTACCATAAAAACTTGACCAATACTTGTGACTTCATCCAAAAGTCTTGATGGTCCTGGAAGATAATAAGTTAAGACCTAGAGTGTTGAGCCTCAAAAATGACCTTTTGTTGAATGAGTAACTGTGATTTGACTTTAAATCATGAAAGGTTAACACACTTGGTTGAACCACACTGAAAGACTGTTTCTTTACATGCGTTTTTAACAAGCTGTTCAACGTGAAGTTGAAATTGTTCCAATTTTAGACATGTTTGTGGAGTTTACACATGGAAAGAAAGGTCAACCTTTTGCTACTTATACAGAAGTTGCTACATATTTTATATTTAAAGTGTTCATGTGTCATTTAGAATCAGATTTCAGTTTCTTGTGTTTATTTGGTTGTTTAAAGGGATCCTTCACTGTTTTTACAAATGTGGCCTAAATCCTTTGAAATGTTCTTATTAGAAGATCTATGTCTAATAGAACGCATCATTTTGTAACATATTCGTTTTATTAACTTTTTTAAACAGGACTACCGTTTTTGAGTCTCTGCAGTGCCATGTTGAAATGACATCAATGATGATGCAAATCACCTCTTTCAGTCCATTGAGTTGTAAAGGAACAAAAGCATTCAGGATCTTTTAACAGCTTTTTTAGTCAAAATGACAAATTGTGCAGCTTTGGGATGCTCTAAAAATCATCCATTCATCCATTTTCAGACCCACTTGTTCCTGTTTTACAGGGTCATGGGGGTCTGCCGGTGCCAATCTCCGGCTCTCATTGGGCGCTAAGCGAGGGTACACCCTGCACAGGGCGGCAGTTGCTCTAAAAATCAGTTAAAGTTAAAAAAGTTGATGTAAACGTCTTTTGTTTACCAAACTATGACAAACAAAATCCGTGACCCGGAAAAATCTGTGACCGCAGGAGGCGACAGTTCTAACTCTGCTGATTCGTAGACACCATGAAGAAGAGAAGAAGAGCTACGGGTGTGTGTAAATACAGGTAGCCAGGATCTGCAAAATCCTGGTAGCAGAATCAGGTTCTGCAGGTTGCCTGTATTTATCTGAATATATATATATATATATATATATATATATATATATATATATTATACGGCAAGCCGTTCAGGAAATTATATATATATATATGAAAGACTTAATATATATATGAAAGAATTAATATATATATGAAAGACTTAATATATATGTATATGAAAGACTTAATATATATGTATATGAAAGACTTAATATATGTATATGAAAGACTTAATATATGTAGGAGGATGAGTTATTATTAATGGGTTATATAACTAAGAATATGAATTATGATTATTAATATTACTTCAAATATTGCGGGGTGCCACTCCTTTTAACAGGAGAAATATGTCTAAGTTTTTAGACTAAACTCATCAATGTGAAACCAGGGGAAAGTGAATTCTAACAGCAAATCTACACCATAATCACAGCTTTAATGAATCAGAGGAATCAAAGATTATGTTTAACCTTTTATTCAAAAGTCAACAATTAACACAGTCAAAATAGCAATTGAAATTGGATAATTGAATCATGATAAAATGCATTTCTAGGCTAATAAAAGTGAGGATTATATGTAATAAAGTGAAATCACTATTCTAGGAGAATGCTAATCTACTAAATATTGAATAAAAATGCAGGATACATATTCGAATAATAAGATCATAAAATCAAAGAATAAAATCATAAACAGAGCTCATAAAACAAAGAGAGGAAGACAGACAGGGGAGACGAACAAACATGAATGAGATGAACTGGGTGTGGAACATGTTGTGAGTGTGTGTAAGTTTGTAGTTATGGAGGTATGGATGTGATCTATTGTGGATGAAGTTTGCTGATGGAAGTTCACTCAGGTACCTTGAAGATGATGTCAGGGTTGGACCTGGAGGTTCTGTTTGAAGCAGTGCAGCAGGACGTGCCACCGTTGCTCTCTGTTGCGTTTCAACAGAGAATAGCCCCCTTCAGCCGTTCCAGGCGGTCTTGGCCTTCGCAGCTGGGTGAGAGAATGGCTCGTGGCTTACCACAGTGGGTCGCAGGCCAGGCTTCGTCGGCTGTTACGCACGTCACTAGATGCTGGATTCGTCCGAACCAAGCAGTTGCTGATTCCAAAAATCTAACTGTTTCAACTCAAAATAAATGAAAAGATGGGGAGGGAAACGCGTTGAGTATGAAACGCCAGCGTCCCAAAAGCTATAGTTTCTGGTTGCGCGTCTTTTTTTAAAGGGGATTTGGAGACACCTTTTTGGAGGAGGTGTCTTGGTTGATGCTTCTGAGATCATATCGGTGATTGGTCAATGTCTCTGTTTTCAGCTTGTGGGTGTGTCTCGGGTGTGTGTATGTGAGTCAAAAGACAGACGACAAAGGGATGATTCTAAACATAAAAGAATGCCTAATAATTAATTCCACATATTTCAAACATCTTTTCAACATCATATCTTAATATATCATCCATAATGAAAGAGTTTGATACCAAACACGACTGGAAAATAACCTAGCATCACTTTAGGAACCGGTAATGACTTTTACTTGTAATTACTCATAAACATAAATGTCAAAAATCATGTTATTCCTCTTCTTAACTATATGGTTGCAGTGGTTACCTCAAACTAACTTTTTTGATGTTTGCTGGTATGTTTAAGCACTTTTTAAATGATGAAACATTTAAAATAGCATTCTGTGGGTATTAAATTACATAAAACGAGTGGAATAAGACAGACAACATTTGCAATTTCAATTTCTGTAGAATCAAAGAATAATGTTTTCATTTGTAACTTTTCAAACATAATACAATTTCTTTGTTCTCCCTTTTTCACTGTGGCACAATTCAGAGAAGGAGCCTGGGAAGTGTCCTCCTGTGACATCTCACCACAGGGGGTCAAATGATCATTGGGACAGTTCTTTGATCTTACAGCATTCCAAAGTATCTGTTTGTAAAGGAGGGAGACGAGGGATGTTCTTCCCCCGTGGGGAGTCGTAAAAAAAGAGTTCGTACTGAATATTTCAAAGAGTTGGGTCAGTCTCTTCGGCTACGTTATTGGGTTCAAAGGCCACATAGTGGGGTTTGCCATGCACCTCAAAGTTGCGGGGGCAGTTATTGTGTAAACAGTTCGTGATAAAGAAACAGGCTCCTTGGTTAATTCTTGCTAGGAGGAGAGTCTTTAGCTTGATGTGGTTTGGTCTCCTACAATATATATATGAAAGACTTAATATATATATATATGAAAGTGTATTTATATATACATGAAAGACTTAATATATATATATATGAAAAACCCGGACGCCATCTTTGTAGTCATTTATATCATTTGAGACAGAAGAGGTAAAGACAAGCAGACACTGTGCGATTTTTTTCAATCGTTGTATCAGCTCCAGCTCAATCTCATGTTCTCACACCTCTTCTGTGTCAAATACAGTAACTCTGAGTAAATGGGCAAAAGTTGTAGACAGAGGCTGTTAGGGGACTTTCTAGAGAAGTACTGCAACTCGTTTTGTCATATATATATTAAGTTTTTCATATATATATATATATGTATAAAATCTCATATATATATAATTTCCTGAACGGCTTGCCATAATAATTATATTTATATATATATATATATATTGTATATATATATATACAAAGAGGACGAAAACCGGGAGAAAGACAAAGGTAATGTAAATATAGAGTAATGATGGTTGTACTGTATCAGTTTTTAGCTCAGTGTTCTGTTTAGAGTTGTCACACACCCCTAAAAATACGGAATCTGTCCTTATTTGGCCATTGAATGGGGCGTCCTGCACTCAGCCAAAACGGAACACTGTTTGTTCTGTATTTGCATAAGTCAAGTCCGTCAGTCCGTCACAGATTTTTTTATTTTATTTTTTTTACATGTGCACAGTCTTTTTTCTCATCCATCAGTAATAATTTGAGGTACAACTCTATGAAATAATAAATAAAGAATAAAAAGGCCTCAATTCAAGGTTAATGTTAGACAAGACACAGGAAAGAGTTTAGACGAGCCTGCAGACACTAACAATGTATAACAATGGAAAATCTTGCCTTGGGCGCCACATTGGGTAGAGCCGACTCTGCACATACTACTATTTAAACTGGACTTCTAACTGGTTAACATTTTTTCCTGTTCTACTGCATTATCATTGCTATAGTGAGGCTAATGCAAGGTTATTGCTACGTTAATGCCTTTCCTAGGTAAATGCTAATGCTACATCTATCTATAAAAGCAAGGAATCCTGCGTATTTCAGGGACAGACAGAGCTGAGACTTTCAACATGGCTGCTGCTTGGTTCAAGGATGTGCAACATCAGATTTGTTTGGACTGCAATGACACCGTTCATAAATTATTTCTTAAATAGAGCTTAGATTAACATCTTAGATTAAGCAGATTAACTCAATGTTAAGAAAATTGTAGATGATGTCACAGGTTTTCTCAAATAAAGCAAGTTCCTTTGCTGATGATGATATCATAGGTTCTCTCAGAGTCCCAAGCCCGGATAAAGGGTTGGACGTTTTAGCTAGCAATTCCACCTCACATAACAAACTTTTAATCAAATTTGATATTTTAACATTACAGAACAAAATGTATTTATGTAATGTAGGTCTAGAGCATCATGTTACGAAGCCGAGCAAACACCCAATCAGACCAGTCAAGTCAAAAATGTAACAGAATTTATTGAGACCAAAAATGAAGGTAGTCGCAGTCCAGGAGCCAAACATGGAGGCAGCAGGGCAGAGTCTGGAGGTGAATCAATATCTGTGCAGATGAGAGGTAAGGGGACACACACATTCGAGAAAGCCACAAAGAGCCGAGCACCCAGCGCATCCCGCCACTGACCCCAACCCCCAACAACGCGGGGAGCGCCCCTAAGACAGCCAGGAGACGAGACAAGCATTAAGCCACACCCGAAGGGATGAGGCACCCCGACGCCTTGCCAGGCCGGCACCGCCCGGTGAGACCCCGCAAAGAGAACCCCCAGCAACACCCCCCCACGGCCCCCAGAGAACCAACGCCCCGACCGCACCCTCCTGATGTATTTGTACTCTACACGGCGGCCCAGCCATCAACAGAGGGTCCGGGCCCTCACCCAACAGGCCCAAATGCGTGAAGCTACCCACCACCTTGTTATGGTTCTTGGGATACTTCCCTATCCCCTGAGTGAATGTGTGTGTTTAGTAAATGTATGAAGTGCTATTAAAAAAAGATGGATGGAGGGGAGCGGTGCTCCCCATCCAACCTATGTGTATATATATGTATGTGGTGCAATAGCTCCAGACGGTGGAAGTGGTTGTCCCACCCTCCTAGGGGTGGTGTGTTGAGGTGTAATTAAAATTGGAGGGATTAGTAGGGCAGCCAGAGGTGGGAGTGCCGCCACCGCACCACTACTTAGTAGCACAGGCGGCAGCCCCCTCCACCCCTAGCCCCACCATCCAGCCTCCCAAGGGTTGGGTATATGTGTGTGGTGCACCAAGTGGGTGAGCCAGACCAGCTGGGAGTGAGTGAAGTGTCCATGTAGGAGGCCTGTCTGGTATGAGCCCGGCCCGTCCACATGGCGGGCCACCGGAGAGGGTAGATGTCGCAGAAGGGCACACGGCACTGTGGGCCCCAGGGATGCGCCAAGCAGCACAGCCGGAGACCCACCTCACAGCACCCCAGGCCTCCCGACGGACCCACCCCAAGCCACCCCACCCGGCGCAGCAATGCCCGCACCCAAAGCGAAGGCCAAAGCCCCCCCACCAGCATCCCGGGCTGACAGGAGCCCCCCAACAGGAGAGCAGGTGCTCATTCTAGGCTAATGCTACTGTTAGCCTAATGCTAATGTTAGGCTAATGCTAATGCTAGGTTAATGCTATTGTCAGACTAATGTTAATGCTTGGCTAATGCTAATGTTAGGCCAACGCTAATGTTATTGCTATGGCCCTTGGCTCCTTGGGGCTTTCTCGGGTGTGTGTGTGGAAGCGGTGGCTGCCTCTGGGCCTAAGGTCTCTAGGGCGTCAGGAGGGGCTGCTCGCTCATGAGGGGGGTGGCCTGGAGCTTGGCTCCCGTTGTTGCAGCCGGCCTAGCTGCACCTACGAGCCCGGGGCGGATCCTGGGTTCGCAGAAGCAGTTCTTGCGCAAACATTGGCCATGGATGCACTGGCCTTGGGCTGTGGGATAAACTCGTACTGGGCTTAATCTTAGACACTTTGGTCCCAAATACCTGATGTAAAACCACTCACTCCTTCCCTCTGTCCACAGCCACCACCATTATACCAAAGCTGGGTGCTTTCACCACTTTCAATTTCTCAACACTTGTCACCAGGCTGGCTGAACTGTTCCTGACTCTTCCCCACCCCTTCCATTTCCTACCCTGACTCCCTCTTCCCTGTTCCCTTCCCCCTCACCAATGTGTAACACTGCCCTTTCTTTTTATATCCTCCCTTAGATACAGTATTTCTTACCCTTCCTTAGGGAGGGCTGATGATGATTACAATTATAGAATAAAATAAATTAATTTATCTATAAAAGCAAAAAAGGTGTGTGTGTGTGTGTGTGTGTGTGTGTGTGTGTGTGTGTGTGTGTGTGTGTGTGTGTGTGTGTGTGTGTGTGTGGAGCGAATATCTCCCCGAGACGGAATGAGTTCAACCTGAAACTTAGTCAACGGGTTCCAAATACCCCAAGTGTGTGTATCTGTTATTTTGGAGTAATTTGGTGTAGCAAAATGTTCAAAACGTCACCTCTCAGTAACGAGCACGGTATTGAACGCGCTACTTCCGGTTCCGGGTTCATGACGTCACTGTGTCGCAGTTTGTATGGGTTCAAAGAAAAAAAGGTCAATATTAAAAATGTTTTTTATACTGCTAAAAGTAATTTAAGTTAATATTTCATGGTTATTTAATATTTTATGGTTATTTAAAATTATTCCCGTGATTCCAAACTTCCTTTAAATCGCGGGTCACGGACTTCACTTCCTCCTCCGTCTCATGACTATGGGTGGCGGGTGTGCTGACGGTCACTAGCCGACCTTATCACAAACATTCTGCTTCATCAGACAGAGGAATGTTTTTGTGAGCGGATGGGTCCACAACACGGCTCTACTATGATTATTGTTTGTTCTGCGCAACAAACAATATATATTATTCTATGTGTTAAGATGCTAGCAACTACAATGTAAACACACACACACACGGCTGATGCGTATGCGTGCACTACACCAGGATAAACATGCTGAACTTGCGACTTTGGTGTTGTAAAACGTTTATTTTTCGTGGTACTTCCTTGTCTCTTTTTTAAATTTTTTTTATTTCTCAACAACCTGTGACGGATTATGTGCATGACACGCGTGTGTGAGAGATTACACACACAGATGGAGGTAAACACATACACACACACACACACACACACACACACACACAAACAGTGTTTATAATAAAAATATACTAAATGAGTAAAAGAAAACAAAAAACTATACAATATTTTTTTTAAAAAGTAAACAAAACATCAGAAATGCACAAAAATATACAAAAAGGCTCCAAAAACACACAAAATGTCTCAAAATACACAAAAATAAATATTTATACACAAAATGACAACTCTATTGCACAAAGCTACACCAAAAAAGATACAAAAATGCACAAAATGACTCCTGAATCACACTACCACAGCAACAAAAAACTATAATTACAGAAAAAATGCACAAAAAGACAACAGATACAAAAATACACATGACTCCAAAAAACGTACATTACAGAAAAATACACCAAACAAAAAACATATAAAAATGAGTAAAAAACAAACAAACACATTTATCATGTTCATGTCCCATAGAATTAAACCAGGTAAATCTCACACACACTATTTTACTTTGCACCCGCAAATATACCCCTTTATAACATGACAAAGAACAGAGTATGTACACCTCTTTCTACATTCAACCTTCAAAACACATGCTAATTTGGACATAATTGACAATTCTACTTAAGCTCCTCCCAGTACATGAATGCATATTTCCGACGGGGACTACACTAGTTCATCTAATTGCAAAAAAAAAAAAAAAAAAAAAAAAAAAAAAACATGCATTGTTGATTTAAAAAGATTGCACTACAGGAAGTGTTGACCTTCGACAGCATGTGCAGATAAGGCAAAAAAAAAAAAAAAAACCCAACTGTTCCAGGAATGTCTGGCCCACAAACCATAGCCTTCCAACATTCTGGCCCACAGCAAGATGTAGTTGAATAACCCTGCACTACATACTACACACCAGTGTGCTGTCTACTCACACACTCAATAAGGCTAACTGAGTTCATACGTATTTAATTATGAATTATTATTTTTTATTTCAAAGCATTGTTTTCCTTTCTTCCTATCTCTTCTTATCTTCAGTTACACTTTTTCACCTTTTTACTATATTTTGCACAACATCATATTTCCAACTGCACACAGGTGTCATTTTATTTTTCATTGTCAATGATTATAAATGTTCCTCATTGTGGGAATAATTATTTTATAGCTTATAGTCTGTACTGTACAGACTTTATTGAGTTTAAAGCCCCCTCCACCAAAAAAACTAATGTTTTTACTGGTGGTTTATACTGAGATAAATAAAACTGTTGTGATATGTTTATTCCTATTGTGTTATTCTGTTCATCTGTACATTTCACTGCAAGTCAATACATTAATGAACAGCTGTGTGATGTGGTGTTTTCCAACAAATGATGACATGAGTCACTTTTATTTCACAGTTATAGTTTTTATTTCATAAATCTTTAAAAGTAACACTGTAAATAACAGAGGTAAAGTGTGATCTAATCATATTTGATAGCCCACTGCTTCACTTCATTGTTTCTAATAAACAATTGCTGCCTAATTTTAACTGACTGAACACTTAGTTTTTTATTCATATATAAAACGTGTTTGTTTCATCATTTCTATCATTTGTTGAACTCTGCAGGAATCAACCTGCTGTGCATGTGATTGGTGCACATTTGTCTCCACATCAGCAACTTCTGATTGCACTTCAGATTTTTACATAAAAATATCATTTTTTTTTTTTTCATTGTAGTTCACTCCACCAGCTTTCACAGTCATGACAAATCTCCAAACATAAACAAAATAAGCAAATTGTTATAAGATTTACAGTATGTTGGCCTCACTGGAGCCAGACTTCAGGATCTGAAGAGAAAAAACACATTTCACACATTTCCTGAACCAGGGATACAGAAACACATAGATCACAGGGTTAAGCAGAGAGTTGAAGAAAAACAGAAGTATAACAAAAATGTAAGATGATACACTTTTCACTCCAAACCCTGTTGTAAGTGAAACAAAGTAAAATGGAGTTAAACACAATAGAAACACAACAACCACTACATCCAGAGCTCTAGCAGCTTTCAGCTCTGACCTGTTAACCTTCAGTGAACTCTGAAGTGTCACCACTGTAACATGAGAGCGCATGGCCTGGGCCTGAGACACAGCCACCATAAACACTCTCACATACAGGACCACTATGATGCTGACTGGAATGAAGAAACTGAAAATTAAATCAATAACTCCACCATGAATGTTTGTGTGATTAATGCACATTAGATTCATCTGAAACAATATCATGCCACTGTAAAAGATTCCCAAGTTGGTTTTAACTTTAATAATGATAAACAGTTTTGACTTCAAAATATAAAATACAATGTGTGAAATCATTTTCTAGAAACATCAGCAGGTGTTTTCTTTTCATTCATGGCTAAAGTAAACAGAACTCTAAAAACATTCATCACCACAGTTTTACAGTGACTGTATTAAATCCCAGCAGCACATTGTCACTGACTTTTCCTCTTTACAGTATGTTGGCCTCACTGGAGTCAGACTTCAGGATCTGAAGAGAAAAAACACATTTCACACATTTCCTGAACCAGGGATACAGAAACACATAGATCACAGGGTTAAGCAGAGAGTTGAACAAAACCAGACCTGTAACAAAACTATAAGATGATACACTTTTCACTCCAAACCCTGTTGTAAGTACAACAAGGTAAAATGGAGTTAAACACATTAGAAACACAACAACCACTACACCCAGAGCTCTAGCAGCTTTCAGCTCTGACCTGTTAACCTTCAGTGAACTCTGAAGTGTCACCACTGTAACATGAGAGCGCATGGCCTGGGCCTGAGACACAGCCACTATAAACACTCTCACATACAGGACCACTATGATGCTGAATGGAATGATGAAACTGAGAACAATATTCACAATTCTACTAACAGGATGGATATAAATCGTACACTCTCCAGCGCAGGAATCAAACTGACCTGGATTTTCTACAATATTACTTAGTCTCAGACAGTGAAAGAGAATAGAACCAACCCAACACAGGACAATGCATATCTTAGCTCTGTTTTTAGTGACTTTAGTTTGATAGTGCATTGGATCACAAACAGCCACAAAACGATCAACTGATATCAGCACAACAGTTCCTATTGAAGCAGAGGCTACAACAGAACCTAAAACAGTATTGAAAACACACCAGTCTGCACCTAAAAACCAGCATCCATCAATAAGGAGGATCAGAAAAATCCAGACGAACCCAACAGAGAAATCTGACACAGCCAGAGAGAGGAGGAGGAAGTTGGTGGGAGTGTGCAGCTTCCTGGAGGAGATAGAGAGAAACACTGATATCATTATATGATACAACAATTATCATCAAAGCAGAAAACATCAGGAGTCTAACAACATAACAAGTCATAAAACAACAGAACATGTCAATACCTGAAGTGTGAGATGGAGATGATGACCAGCAGGTTGAGAGTCACAGTGAGCACAGAGATGGAGGACAGGGTGATGTGAAGGAGCACAGACACTGAGTGAGAACGCATGATCCTCCTGCATGAAGAGTTTCCCAGGTGTGGATAGCAGAGCTCAGCTTCATCAGGTGTGCTCATAGTGAGGAGAAGAAGATGATGAGCTCTGCATCGTTCTGCCTCAGCCTCTCTGATGAACAACTGATATATTATTCCTGCTCCAACACAGGGATGTGGAGGCTGGACCTGAGGACTGGACCTCCCTCAGACACCTCCTGCTCTACACATTACGTAATGCTGAAATAACTTTATTTAAATTAGTTCCCTGTGGAAGCATCAGATGCATCACTTTAACTCTATTCTCCAAACATGTGGAGCAGACGTTCTACTTCAAAGTCCATTAAAATCCAAAGGTGTCAGAGTTCCTCTCCTTACCTTGAAGGCCAGCTAGCCTGAGTAGAGAAGTTGTTTAGCTGTTTTACTCTGTGGTTGTATTCTTTTGGTAGAATCGACCACCTGATTGACAGATTATTATTCTGCTCCTACATAATGCAACACTAAACAATTCTGACCTTTTTCATTTAGTGCTGAACCCCATCAGCTTAGTAAACTCCATACTTAGCATTTATTAAAAACACTCACTGCTGAGATCTGATTCTTATTTTCATACATTGATAATCTTTTCATAGGAGTGTTGTAAACATATTAGTAGAATCTGTGAAGCTTAATACCTGTGATTAATTTATTGTCACATTAATTTTAAACCTTTTTACTGGAATCATTAATTAGGGTCCGAAGTCTTGGAATGGGACGTAGGAACCCATTGTTTT
This sequence comes from Gouania willdenowi, assembly GCF_900634775.1. Lineage (NCBI taxonomy): Eukaryota > Metazoa > Chordata > Actinopteri > Blenniiformes > Gobiesocidae > Gouania > Gouania willdenowi. Next base: position 1,195,848 of record NW_021145227.1, on the reverse strand, counting down.
TGCATTTATTATTACTAGGTCAGTGCCCGTAGGAAGTATGTATTACGATAGAAAAGTGGGAGGTTCAGTAGCTTTTTCATGGATGGTTAAATGAGGTTGTGTTTGAAGGTGGAACGTCAGGAACATTTAGGTTTTCTGTGAAATGTGTGATAAATATTGTGTTTTCATATATTTTGGCTTTGTGTAGGGAGTTGAACCCCATCTAATCCCATTCCAGTTTGTTGTCCTCGCAGATTCGGGTCTCCTCAGACCATAACAGACTTGGTCCGGACTCGTTTAGTGTCATTAATCCACAATAGTCAGTTTAGATGCACACGGATTCTGTAAAGCATTTATGAAATAATTTATTACCAATATCATTGCAGTCCAAACAAATTTGACTTCACACACCCTTGAACCAAGCAGCAGCCATGTTGAAACTCTCAGCTCAGTCTGATCTTTTTTTTTCTTGACTGCAAAAGAAAAAAAAACTACAGGATTCAGTTTATTATTGGCAAATGAAAATAGTGTTTTGTTGAAAGTTGATGAATTTGTCTGTCATTGATGTCTAACTTCACCACTATTATCATCAGTAACTATCTAAACTGGTCATTATAGAAGCTGATCCACAGAGATATTTGAAGAACACACACACAGACCTTCTTCTTCTTCTGTGTTGTTTTATGGCGGTTGGCAACCAAGGCAAGGAACATTATCGCCAATTACTAAATCCTAAACCCTAATCATTAACCCTTTTTGCACGAGGAATGTAATAATCTGGTGTCACGGCAAATTTGCGGTTGACCTCATTTGGAGACATGATTTATGCTCTTGTTGAATGATGCTGTCCAGTCACAGCATGATGATTTTATGAAAAATTATTTATTATAAACTAAATGAAAAAGAGTACAAAAAAGGTGTCCCATCCTGTTGGGAGGAAAGGAGGCCAGCCACAACTGACTGGGAAAGTTCCACAGCTTAAGCTTTTATACAGATAGAGAAAAAAGTTTTCCCCCTGGAGACGTTGGAGAATGATGAAGAGGTGGATGTATTGAGGAAGGCTGGCGCCACTGCTATCTGTCCTTGACAGTGTGTGTATCTGAATGTGAGTTTTAGGTTGGCCTTGGCCGGTTAAGATGGAGCTGTGTGTATGTAAAAGAGTATGAGGCCTCCAGCAGAGACTGTGTGTTGCTGGCACTGTCTGTACTGTTAATTTAACATGACTCAGCTGTTCAAAAGTGCAAAGAGTAATGCAGTCATCGTGTATTAAAACATGACAAATTGTACACATGAACACACATTTGATGATATGATGATGAATATAATAATTGCCATAACACTGGTTATTAATATTAAACTGATGAAATCCCTCTCTCTTTAATTCCTCCATCTGAACACAGACCTTCTTCTTCTTCTTCTTCTTCTTGCTTTTAAGAGGTAAGGATTAATGACTATAATACATTGGAACATTGGAATATTAGGACATTAGAAGATTGGAAGATTGGGATGACATTATCATTGTGGAGGTAGAATGATGACATCATCACTGAAGAGATAGGAGCAATTTTCTTCTTCTGTGTAGTTTAACAGCAGTTGGCAACCAAGGAAAGGAGCATTACCGCCCACATAGGACCAATTTTCCAATTCTAATGTCATAACTGATGACATCACTGTAGAGCTAGGACTGATGTCACTGAAGATTGGAACATAGGGATGACATCATCACTGTGGGCTGTAATGCTCCCTGCCTTGGTTGCCAACCGCCGTAACCCACAGAAGAAGAAGACATTGTCACTGTTGATTTGGGCGTCCAAACAAATCTGACGCTGCACACCCTTGAACCAAGCAGCAGCCATGTTTAAAGTCTCAGCTCTGTCCCTGAACCACAGAGATGGTTGAGCCACACACACACACACACACACACACACACACACACACACACACACACACACACACACACACACACAAACACATTTTGCTGCAAAGTTGCAATGCTAATTTGTGTTAGTATGCCAACATTTCAAAATCCCTATAACTGTGAAACACAAATTTACTGCTTTGAGACATTTCCCATCATGCCTTGCGTTTTTGACTGCCGCCATTTACGGTCATGTTCACTGTTAGCAATTATTGCAAGCCTTAATAGAAAAATGCATATAGCTCTAAAATACAGTGTTCACTGCTTCATGTTTGATACATATGATGACTGTCCATCCCTAAACAAGACTCAATGTGAAAATTACCCCTCATGCCTTGCGTTCTCAGATGGCGTTACTTTTATTGGCGTATGACGCTATCACCTCTAGCAGAAAGGCGATATGTTGTGTTGACCTCAAAATACCGTTGGATGAATCAAGACAGATTTGAGCAGGTCACTGATGAAGAAAAACAGGCTGTGATCAGTGGGAGGGGCCTATAATGACGCCAGAAAATCATTCGCCATTTCCCTGCCATTACATTCTAAATGGTGTATCTTGGCTATTTTTCAGTGGCTTCGCATCAAATTCACTGAGTGATTTTGAACTGGTTTTCTCTTTTTACTGGGTTTTTAACTAATACTACTGTGTAAACAGGCCTTTAAATTGGTTTTACTTGTTATACTGTTTTTTCCTGTCCTACTGCAATATCATTGCTATTGCTAGGCTAATGCTAGTTTATTGCTATGTTAATGCTAATTCAATTCAATTCAATTCAACTTTATTTATATATCGTAAATTACAACAAGGTCATCTCAAAGCGTCTAGAGCGGAGCAAACAGGCCAATTCTAGAGTTATTGTTTCCGCCGGTCTAAGAGCGTTCCCATTCAAAGTCTAGAGTGATTAGGTAATGTATAAACACAAGCGCACTATTGACAGGAAGTGTGGGAGATGATATAGAGTGCACTATTTTCCAGAACTTTATAGCATCGAATCCACATCTCCTTTAAGTGGGAGATCGTGGCCTTCCTGATCAACTGTGTACTTTTATTCCTGCATTGCCTGAAGGCAAGCCAGTCAACATGGGACTGAAAGGAAAAGGTTTTCCTCTAAAGGACATTTTTGTGATAGATAAGTTCTGCCAGGTCATGGGAGAACCAGGGACTATAACAATTCTTGGTCCTACATTTTTTCAGCAAGGCATGTTTGTTGATGATTAGGCTAAAAGTATTCTTGGAATATGACCAGGCACCATCTAAGGAGGAGAAATGATTGATTCACTGCTGCAATGTCTTGAAGAAAATACTGCATGTTAAAGTTCTTCAAAGAGCGCTTGGTCACAATTACTGATGGCTATTTGACTATGAAGCCAGAATGTGTACATACAATGACACAAAGGTCACTCATTTGGCTGAAAACTCCAGGTTGATAGTTCGAAGAAGCATTCGTAAGAATTAAGTCATTTAATGTGGAGGATGAGGGGGATTTGGGGTTGGGTCAGGTAGGCTCAGATATAATGTGGGAGAGGTTTAAAGCATTACATTGCTGCAATACTATGTCATTTGGATTAATCATGTCCCAGTTTCATTCACCCAGGAGAACAATTTCAGAAGAGACGTAAGGTGCTAGGAGTTGTATACTGGCCCACTTAAAGTATACTTGAAAATGTAACATGAAAATGCACTGATTTAATTAACTACGCTGCTCTAACTGCAAGTGGCAAATAACGCTGGTGTTTGTGGACGAGGTGCTATTTGTTCTGAGGCCTTTTTCCATACAAGGGTGGCACATTTACACAAGAGTTATGAGTGTTCCCTCATTTACATGAAGTCAAATAAGACCAGCGCAACTGGTGGCTGCGGCACAGTTTGTGTGTATATCATGGTTTACGTATGCTCTGTGAATTGCACAATGTCATTTTTTCTGTGGTTTCCTGTTGCAAACACAGCACAATCCTTTTGAAGATCTGGCCATTGGTCATGTTGTGGTCTTCGTTCATTCTGGTCTCTGGCAAGTCTTGGTCTTGGATAATGTGGTCTTGAGTACAACACTACTGTAGGCATTGCACATTTGAGTTTACGTGGTATGATGGTTGTGGTCTTTCTCTTGATTTGATATCTCAGTTGCAGCAACTGGACTTGATGTTTATTTTGGGGAAAATTCACCTCTCATCTGAGAGGCTTCTTTAGTTTAATTTAAAGCATCATCACTTCATCATCACTATGCATGATGAAGGCTTCTTCTCTGGAATTCACAGGTTTGACAGATATTAAAGTCCAGGAGCTTCTGACCAATTTTGTCAAAGATGAGGTCCAGCATGGTTTACCCGCTCTTCTCCTTACACCATGGCCTCTCCAGGCCTTTAAAACAGGGCTGAAATGCAAAGAACAGGATTTTTATTCACCAACAAACTGGCTGACTCAAGGAATGTGTTAAATTCAGCTTCTGCGGTCAGATTCAGAATGTTCAGAGACAGAAAATTCCTACTTTTTCACACAAAATCCATCCTCTTGCATCATAATTTGAGAAGACTCTTTATTATCAGGAGAGCAACATGGTTACGTGACTAAAGAATGTTGTTGCTCAGTGAAACACGTTGGTTGAATGGATGGTTGGGTTTACCTTCATGTGTTTACTTTGTTTTTCTTCACACCTTTGATTGGACCAATCCCTGTGGGACTGAGGCTGAGTCAGCAGGTAATGATACAAGGTGTGGCCTCAGAGAATAACACACACACAGTGTAGTTCTCTATCACTATGATATCTGATGTAATGAATCTTCTCTCTACCTGTGAACAGCCCCCAGAGTCAAACCTCAAAGGTCAGGTACTGAAAGGTTACAGGTATAGTGTATATGTGAACATTAAATATTACATGTATCTTTGAGTCTGAGGTTTATCTTGTTTTCTAATCAGATGCTGTCACTGATAGAATTAATACAAATGTAGTTTAATACCAATAATTTCTTCCTAAATTCGTACCAAGTAAAAAATCCAAACTGGTGGTTCTTCATTTATTCTACTTCATGTTGGAGCTTAGTCTCACTGTGTCAAAACATCAAAACTTCTACCACTGGTTCTCGACTGGTGTGGCTTTGGAGCCCAAGAACCAGCCATGATCTGAAAATCATCAAGCAGGTAGCTTGACCCTCAATCTGTCATCAGCACCAGTTTTTAATCTGAAACAAACTGAATCAAACTAAAAGAGCAAACAGAGAAAGTAACATTTATCAGTATTAGAAACAAAGCATGTGACCCCCTGTAAACAGGTCTGTGAGCAACTGACAGATCTCCATCCACAAGTTAAGTCCTGTCCAAAGATCCCATTTAAGAGAAACCACCATCATTACCTTTACTGGTCTTAGTGAACATGGACTCTATACTCTGACATTTCCCCCAAAGGAGAACATATGTTCAAAAAGTCTGATATTTGCAAGCAAAAAGAGACAAAAACAAATAGGCAGCACATCTCACAGTTTTGATTTACATTAAGGGTTCTCATTCATGAAAGGGGAATGTTCACTGCAGTACAGGTAGGTACCAACCCAATTATCACAGATCTGTTAAAAAAAATGGAAACTGCATATTTTATAAAGACGTGATGCAATAAATGCTGATTATTTGCAGCCAAAAACGGATCATTTACACATTTAAGATTATTAGGTATATGCTATGGGAAAAGTATCTGCAAATGTACTTTGATGTATAATCTGTAAATATTGGGCCGAGATTGGATGAGTTCTGCGACTTTTGCTACACTCTATTTGTAGAAAAGTCATGTGTGTGCAGCGATTAGTCAGGTTTAGTCAGGTTATTTACTTTAAAAGTCCTTTCAGAGCAGACAGGAGATAATTAAACATTTGCTGCTATTTTGTTCAGAAGAGTCGTAGTGGCTGTTGTGACACAGTTGGTGACCAGACTAAATGGTTGTTCCAGTTGCTCCAGTGGAGCCACCATGAACCACCAGCTCTGGTAGCTGATTGTGACTGTTGGTAGCTGAAACAAAGTTGCTGGAGTTTGTATTTACTCACTGACTTCAGCCACCTGGTGCTACTGAGTGGACAAGAACCACCATTGTGTTGGGTCACAGAATTTATCACAACAACTGTCCGAAAAAGTCATAGTTTGTGGCATTGTGATTGTGTGTCCATTGAAGGATATTTCTTGTTTCTTAATTTCTCTGCCTTTTCATATATTAACTTACATTCTCCATTTTTAGCTGTTTTTTTCCTTGTGCTGCTGCGGTGTTGTTGAAATACATAATACATAAAGGAAAAAACAGCTGTTCATCAGCCTGTTATTGATCAGCCCACCAAGAAAACTCCTGGTACTCACGATGGTCTATCCACCCCTGTGTGTACTTGTTACTGTTTGATCATTTTGCCTTTGGAAACTCACCAAGAAGATCTGTTTGTTTTACTATAAAAATATCAATATTTTCTTTCTTTCAGTTTATACACATACACACTCACCTCAACTCTATCGTGTGTTAGCAGCAACTAAGAGTTAATCCATTTATTAGTGTTTTCCTCATATTTTAGGAAAATCTTCTTAAAAAATGTGATTACAGATTCTGGTGTCCACATGGACCTAATGTTAAAAATATTATAAAATGACTCAGAAAGGTATATTTATTCAGTTGCCCTTGAGTTTTGGCTTTTGACGTAAAGAACATTTATTATTGGCTGCTGACAAAAGTTAACCTAATTTTCTCTTTTAAAAGTAAACAAAACATTTAAATTCTCTTCCAATTTTAAAGTTAAAAACAAGTATACGCTAAAACTTTTTTTTTCTATTAAAAAACATATAGATACAGTATATATTTAATATCTCAAACACAAACATAAAGGTACATTTACACCGAATGCGACTTCAGTGACTATAGTTGTTTAAGTCGCCCGTGATGAGTCTCTTGAACATAGTCACACTTTTTGCTCACTTCATTCCTTCATCTACCTCAGTGGGAGAAACTCATTGTTGATTGGAGATCATGACACAGCATCACTCAAAGTTGCTTAAAAAGTTCAACATTTTTAACTAGTTGCAACTTCCAATGACTTAATCTCGCGAGTCGCATCACTTCAAGGGAGGTCGCTTGACGTTGCGTCATTCACATAGATTTTTTATATTATTTTTTTTAACTTTTATTTATTCAGGAAAAGTCCCATTGAGGTTAAAAACCTCTTTATTAAGGGAGTCCTAGAGAAGTTACACTCACAACATTCTGACAATTAAAATAATTTAAAAAAAACTAAAAACTGTTAAAAGCAATTAAAGTTTAAAATTTTGAATCTAATCTCGTCGCTAAAGTCGCGTTTGGTGTTATTTAAAGGGGTCATATCATGCTAAATCCACTTTTTTAGCCCTTAAATGCATTTTTGTTGTATATTTACAGTGTTTAGAAGTACATAAAAGTTAAAATTAGTCTCTTCAGGTGCTCCGTTGATATCTTTATATTCTGTTTTGGTCATATTTTTCAATCTGTTTCGATTTTTCGATTCTCTATTACGTTTTTTGAACAATAACGTCAGCGGAACTGCCAAATTAGGACATCAACTCCAGGTCCAACACTTCGAGCAATCCGCCATTTTTATTTCTTGCTTTTATTTTGTAGTCCAAGCTCCAGGATGCAGAAGTTACGAGAGGATAAGTCTAAATGTTGGGTTGTTGGATGTAGTAACCCACGCGCTTCATTACACCGTCTCCCAGCATCAGAACCTTTTCAAAGTGTCTGGTTGAGTTTTATTTTTCACAGAAATGTACCCACATCCGTGGGTAAGGTCATTTTTGTGTGTGTGAAGCACTTCAAGGATGACTGCTTCATCAACCTCCACCAGTATAAAGAAGTATTTACAGAAAGACTTTGTCTGATTGAGGGTTCAATTCCTTCTATCTTTGGAGATGATGAACAGAGCACTTCGATAAGCTGTAAATAACGCTAAAAAATGATGATAAGATGTACCTGTCATTGTTTTGTTAGCATTAGCATTAGCAGTTGCACCGCCTTCATATGTTAGCGCTGTGTGCTCGTTTTAGATCCTTGATGATATGGCCTACGTGATTTAATTTAAGTCTAAAGTTTTCATTAGTCATTTCATTTTGCTGTTTTTGTCTCTGAAAAAACTGTATTAAAATGCATTTCGTGACGTTAGCTTGGCGCTAGCGTTAGCTCGGTGCTTGTGTTAGCTCACTTGTTAGGGTTCTGCAGGTTCATCATCTTCATTTTCATCTCGCTCCGCCGGGTCAGACTCTGGCTGGAACATGTAAAGGTGGATAGACAAGTCTTCTGTTGTTGACATTGTGTAAATAACGTGTGAATAAACTTTTTCTGCGCCGCTACATAATCATATCTCTTCTATCAAACTACAAAAATGGCTGAGCAGGGTGGAGTTGAACCTGGAGAGGGGGCGGGGTATGGAGTGTCTCATTTGCATTTAAAGAGACAGCACCAAAACAAGTTGCTCTCAGAAGAACATCAGAAAAGGGGTAGAAAGCATTGCAGTTCCGCTTTATATAGACCACAACTGTATGATTTACATGTAAAAAGGAAGGATTTAAAAGCCTGATATGTCTCCTTTAAAGTTTGATATATAAGAAGTGAGAAAATGGTTCTTGTGGTCTCTGAAATTTGCAGCAGGGGTGTTTTTGACCTCATTATAACGATATACTCTGGTGACAATTTTAGCGATTCATCAAAAACATTAAATTATCAAATAAATATATTTTAAAAATGTATTTGATGTCATTTGATATCAAAATGTTGACAATGAAGAGACACATCTTCAATAAAACAATTTCAGTCGCTTCTAAATCGATTTTGGCATCAGATGACAGAAAGTAACAAATTAATAGTTAAAAACATTTTGACTTCACAATAAATGTTGCTGTAAATTGTCCATGACATCATCAATATACACGACAGAGTATTGTTTAGGGTCTTAAAATGATACCAGTTCATTCCAAATTTGGGTTACTTTAATTTTTTTTTGATTTTGCCAAAAAATTAGGGAATAATGTTAGTACAGGGACTATATTCACGCAATAATTGTTGAGTCTTGTCAAAAATTAAAATTTTGGGGAATGGACTGGGATAAGTTTAAGACCTTAAATAATACTTTGCCGTGTATATTGACAATGTTATGGACAATATTGCAAAGGTCAAAATATTTTTGACTATTATTTTGTAACTTTTTGTCATCTGACGACGAAAATAGATTAGGAAGCAACCTATCTTGTTTTGTTGAAAATGTGTCTCATCGTTGTTGACATTTTGGGACCAAATATGACATAAACAAATGTTTTAAAATAAATGTATTTGACAATTGAGTGTTTTTGATAAATCACAACAATCTTCCTCAGGGTAAATCACTAAAAACTCATTAAGGACTACATGGTAAATCTGACACCTGAAAATCAGTAACATAACAATAACATTTACGTTTTTGTCACTTTTTAAATGCTATTAAATTGATTTATAAACATGCAATTGTGTAATTAAAACTTCTAAATAGATTGAACTTCAAGCGCTCAAACACCAGCATCATTCAACAATTTGAAATAAAAGCTTCACCTTTGACTCAGAAGCTACCACTACATATTAATTTGAAGTTGACACATGTATTGAAATAAACAGGCTACAAGCTGGTTAGCAAACAATACAAAATCTAAAACTGACAAAAGTTCAATTAAGAACATATCTTTCCAGTTTGATGGCATATCATGTGTTTTCTCTCCACCAAAATAGTGAAAAAGTGTCAATGGTGATATTGTTAGACCCCATAATAGTGTAAGGATCATTAAAACAGAAAGAATCTCAGAGTCTGACCTGTCTGTTTTGGTTTCAGTGTTTATTGTTTCGTTTTCAGACTTTCTACGTTAAGGTTGTTCGTTTTTTGATATTAGAATGTGATTTTGATACCACATGCATCAAATGAAATAATAAAAATACCATTCTGATATAAGGCTGCAGAAAGGGCCTTATAGGTGAGCTTTGCATTTTGCACTAACTGATTATTATAAAATATCCTGAATGAAAAAAGAAAATGCAGAAATAATATCAGTTCATGGGAGTGTGGATTGTATTGTATTCTTTTCATTTTCACTGTTTAAATACTAAATGCAGGTTTAATTGTTTCATTCATTCAAATGTGCAGATTATTTAAAAAATAAATGAATTAATCAATAAACAATAAAGTTTGGTTGTTGTTGTTGCCATGTTATCAATCCATAGTAATACAATTCTATTTACTACTATTGTCTCAAAATTAAAATGATGTTAAAGTGGCAACTAAATTGGTTATTATTTCAGTTGTAATTCAAAATTATGAACATTTCTGCTTTTAATTAATCCAACAAATAACCTACAAAACTCCGTAACTTCCATAATAAATTGAGTCGTACTGTGCTCCTGAACATAGATTTTCATATATTTTACAGGATGTCAGCAGAGAGGCAGTCAAAGAGGACCAGGCTGAGCATGTTCTGAAAATGTGGAATTTAATGTTAAATAATGTAAAATTTTGTGTAAATGTTACAATTTGAAAAAATACCCTGAAAAACCATTTGTTATAAGGAGAGATTTTCAATTTTATGCAATCTGAGTCAGTAGTAGAACTTCATGAAAACAGCGAATTCAAATTCAATGAAAATATTGATAATTACCAGTAAAAGTTACACGACTTATTCTTGTAGAAATAACTCATATTTGTAAGTAAAGTTTACTTTACTTACAAATAACCCTTGCAACTTTATAGAATTTACTCAGGATTTCTGCGTGGAAAAACTTGTTCTAAGTAAATAGCACTCATTTTGGTTTTCAGTGACTGGTGTGGACCTGCAGCTCTTGAGGATGGTCACTATGAAGATGTGTAAATAAAAGAAATGGTTTGATTTCAATAAATTATTATTAAACCTAAATAAAAGTAGTTTTATGTTATTTGGAAATCAGAGGAAAAATATATGTAAAAGTAAACGTTTAGGTGTGATCTTGGATCACGGGATCTACTGGAAGTCACACATTAAATACATTAAAAGGAAGATGGTGAGGAGTATTTCTATTGCTGTCCTGGACAAAATAAGGCTCATTCTTAATTAAAAAAACATTTCACACTCTTTATTATACACTTATTTTACTATATTTGATTTACTGTCTAGAATTTTGGGGAAATACATACATAACAAACATCCAATCGTTTTTTATAATGTAAAAAAGATCCATCAGACTAATACATAATGCAGGATACAGAGAACACACACATGGATTATTGTTAAAAACACCAGATTTAAAACTTCCAGACCTCATCCAACTCTAAACTGTCCAAATGATTTATAAAACAAGTAAAGGTTCATTTCTAAAAGGGTTGAGAAAAGATTTATATAGAGAGAAGGAGAAAATAATTTAAGAAAATGACATGTAAACATACAATATGCTAGAACAACATTGAAAAAGATGAGTATAATAATATCGGGTTAAATTATGGAACTGTCTATAGGATGTTATAAAACAAAGCACCAACATAAACCAGTTTAAAAAGCTTTTTAAATCATATATCGTTAGTAAGTATAAGAAAGAAGAGAAACAATTTTACCTTGTACAGTAATAATATATAATATGTATATCATGGTATAAATAATATTAATACATCATAAACATGATAAATTATATATTGCCACTCTAAATTTAATTGATGAAGTTTGTGGCATAAATATGAAATAGTACAATGTTAATATTATGTACATGTCATATACAGTATATTAATGTGTATGTATGTATATGTGTGTATATTTGTTTGATGTGAATGTATAGATTAGATCAGATGAGATAGACTTTATTAATCCCTTGGGAACGCTCCATCAGGGAAATTATAATTCCAGTAGCATTACAGAAAGAAAAGCAGCACTCAGAGTTGAAATAAAATATGAATACATAAATACAGAATATAGAGGGTATAAAATATTAATTAAGAAACCAGAATGCACAGAAATAGATAATAAATAAGCAAACAAGGTTGGTGCTACAGACTACAACTACTGTTACTTTAAACTGTATATAAAACGTGTGCAGAATATATATTAAATGTATATTGTGAAAATAGTAATATTGAGTTAAATTTTTTTTGTGTGTAATATTATCTAGATATTCTTGTTTTGTTTTGTTGTGATGGGGTAGATATGTACAGACCATTCCAAAAAATTATGGAAATCATGGAAAAGTTGTTTAATTTCCATTATTCCATTTAAAAATTTAAACAATTTCAATTCGATTTCTTCACATTATTCAATTTTTTTTAAAATCCTGTTTTCGTGGGTTTTCAGAATCAGAATCAGAAATGTTTTATTGGCTAAGTACAGTTTTTAGGACAGTACGAGGAATTTGACTTGATGGTCGGTGCGCGAAACAAACAAAAAAACAAAAACAAAGAAACAACCCAGCAACAATAATAATAATAGTATTCAGACTGAACTGAACCCAAGAGTTATTATGGCAGCACAAGACAGGTAAAATATACACACAAAACACCAACACCAAGCACATCAGAGGGAAATGAAGAGGAATGGTCTCAGGAGGTCATGATGTTCACGATTTAGTTGCACAAATCTGATTTGGTTTCATTGAAAACCAGTGAAGTGTATCTTTTATAATCAGTGCAGCCCTACAAATGTAACATTTGGATTATGTTACATTTATTATCAAATGTATTTATGCTTATCTGCACTTTGTTATATGATGACTTTAAATACAACAAGGGTGGGGCTTTATTTATTTACTCTGGTTAAGGTTATTCCAGGCCTTCAAACATCCTTTGAACATGATCAGGATTTTTTCAGTTCCACTCTATGCAGAACAAGTCATCTCATGGCACCCGTCATAAAAGAATAAAGTTATGTTTTCATGAAAAGAACACAACATTTCCACATGAGTAGCATCAGCCAGACCCTCCAGGAATTTGCGATCGCAACTAGAAATGCATATTCAGCCAAACCCTGCAAATACTGTCCAATCACCTCAATTTTAATCAATCTGACTAAAGTTTTCAGTTGACTCGGTGCCATAACGCGGCTGAAGTCCGTCCACTTTGTGTAAACCACATCAACTTCTGAAGCCGGCAGCCACCAGGAGATCCTCGATGCGACTGGAATCACCATTTAGTCGGGTTACAGACTGTGTCACAACAGTTAAACTGACTCTTTCAAGCAAAATAGCGTCAAATGTGTCTAAGAAAACAACCTGATTAAACCTTTGCTATTATATATGACCTTTGACAGAGCTTCATTACCGGCACCATCTAAAACAGCCAATATCATTGGTGCTTGCGCCCCCTGGTGGTATATCTACGCAAACATTTACAAATTGCTGAACACATGAGACTTTTCTGCAGAAATAGTGTTTGTAGCGAAAGTCATGAGTGCATTGATGAGATTCTCACAGGAAAAGAACCATTTATTTATTTTAGGATTTTTTTGTTTTTGTCTCAAAAACTTAAACAAACTGAATGTCTGTAATATTCTCTGCACTAGAAACCTTTAAACTGTGACGAAATAATCCATATTGTTCTTAAATTATTGTAAATCTGAGCTCTTTTCTCTATTGTTATAAAACAATTCTGTGGTAATCAGGGTTTTTGGCAAATTGACCAGTTTAGGCAAAGTTATAGAAAATAATAAAGCCTCAAAATGACACAACTTTTGCAGCAGTTTTTTTTTTTAAAGCTGCCACAAAATCAGGCATTTTAGGACACAACAATCACAGAAATTCAAATCAAAATGTTTTTGACTTAATTTGTTTCTTTTTGTCACCTGACGCCAAAATCGATTTAGAAGCGACTGAAATTGTTTTATTGAAGATGTGTCTCTTCATTGTCGACATTTTGATATCAAATATGACATCAAATACATTTTTGAAATATATTTATTTAATAATTACATGTTTTCGATAATTTGCAAAAATCGTCACCAGGGTATATCGCTAAATTGAGGTCAAAAACACCACTGCTACAAATTTCAGAGACTAATAGAACCATTTTCTCACTTCTTATATATCAAACTTTAAATAAAATAGGATTGTGTTTTGTTCTACTATGGGGAGGGGGATCTGATTTTATAAGGTGTGTTCACACCAAACGTGACTTTAGCGACTAGATTACATTCAACATTTTTAACTTTATTTGCTTTTAGCAGTTTTTTATCATTTTAATTGCTGTCAGATTGCTGTGAGTGTAACTTCTATAGGACTCCCTTGAAAAAGAGGTTTTTTACCTCAATGGGACTTTTCCTGATTAAATTAATAAAAAAATAAACAAATAAAGGTTAAAAAGTTTTACAAATATATATAAAATGATGCAAAGTCAAGCGACCTCTCTTGAAGCGACGCAACTCGTGCACTTTAGTCGCTGGAAGTCGCTCCAAGTTGAAAATTTTGAACTTTTTAAGTAACTTCGAGTGACGCTGTGTCGTGATCTCCAATCAGCAATGAGTTTTTTCCTCACTGAGGTAGATAAAGGAATGAAGTGAGCAAAAAGTGTGACTATGTTCAAGAGACTCATCACGGGCGAGTTAAACAACTAGAGTCACTGAAGTCGCATTCGGTGTAATTTTTTTTTAAATAAAAAAAAAAAAAACACAGTTTTACCCTATACTTTTTTTTAACTTTAAAATTGGAAGAGAATTTAAATATTTTGTTTACTTTTAAAAGTGGAAATGTGTTGATTGTGTTATCTGCTCTATAGGTTACCTTTTGTCACCAGCCATTAATAATTGTTCCTTGCGTCAAAAGCCAAAACACAAAGACAACTGAATAAATGGATTACATTAGTTAATTGGGTTTCAAATAATCAATATACCTTTCTAAGTCATTTTATAATATTTTAACATTAGGTCCATGTGGACACCAGAATTTTACTAAAATGTGAGTAAAACACTAATAAATGGATGAACTCTTAGCTGCTGCTAACACACGATAGAGTTGAGGTGAGTGTGCCGACATGTATAAACAGAAAGAAAGAGAATATTGATATTTTTTGTAGTAAAACAAAAGTAAAATGATGAAAACAGTAACAAGTACACACAGGAAAGGATGGACCATCATGAGTACGAGGAGTTTTCTTGGTGGGCCGATCAATAACAGGCTGATGAACAGTTGTTTTTCCTTTATGTATTATATATTTCAACAACACTGCAGCAGCACAAGGGAAAAAACAGCTAAAATGGAGAATGTAAGTTAATCAATGAAAACGCAGAGAAATTAAGAGACAAGAAATATCCTTCAATGGACACACAATCACAACGCCAGCCACTATGACTTTTTTGAACAGGTGTTGTGATAAATTCTGTGACCCAACACAATGATGATTCTTGTCCACTCAGTAGCACCAGGTGGTTGAAATTAGTGAGTAAATACAAACTCCAGCCACTTTGTTTCAGCTACCAACAGTCACAATCAGCTACCAGAGCTGGTGGTTCATGGTGGCTCCACTGGAGCAACTGGAACAACCATTTAGTCTGGTCACCAACTGTGTCACAACAGCCACTACGACTCTTCTGACCAAAATAGCAGCTAATGTTTAATTATCTCCTGCCTGCTCTGAAAGGACTTTTAAAGTAAATAACCTGACTAAACATTTACCATTATAGATGATCTTTAATAGAGTTTAAAATGTGCGTGACCTGGTGGTATCCCCACACACAGATTTACAAACTGCTGCACACACGTGACTTTTCTACAAATAGAGTTTAGCAAAAGTCACAGAACTCATCCAATCTAAGCCCAATATTTACAGATCACACATCAAAGTAGATTTGCAAATACTTTAGCTACAATAATGGTCCCATAGCATATGCCTGATAATCTTAAATGTGTAAACTGATCTGTTATTGGCAGCTAATAATCAGCTTTTATTGCATCACATCTTTATAAAATATGCATTTTCCATTTTTTAACAGATCTGTAAATATTGGGTTGGTACCTACCTGCACTACAGTGAACATTCTCCTTTCATGAATGAGAAATAATAATGTAAATAAAACATTTGAGTAGTGCTGCCTATTTGTTTTTATCTCTGAATAAATGTCTATTTTTACTCCCAAATATCAGACTTTTTGAACATATGTTCTCCTTTGGGGGAAATGTCAGAGTATAGAGCCCATGTTCACTAAGACCAGTAAAGGCAATGATGGTGGTTTCTCTTAAATTAGGTGTTGTAATGATTACGGGAACATGTTTTTTGTAAACTCAACATTAAGCTAGTGGAGGACGTGGGATCTTTGGACAGGACTTAACTTGTGGATGGAGATCTGTCAGTTGCTCACAGACCTGTTTACAGAGGGTCACATGCATTGTTTCTAATACTGATAAATGTTACTTTCTCTGTTTGATTCAGTTTGTTTCAGATTAAAAACTGGTGCTGATGACAGATTGAGGGTCAAACTACCTGCTTGATGATTTTCAGATCATGGCTGGTTCTTGGTAGAAGTTTTGATGTTTTGACACAGTGGGACTAAGCTCTGACATGACGTAGGATAAATGAAGAACCATCAGTTTGGATTATTTACTTGGTATGAATTTAGGAAATGATTGGTGTTAAACTACATTTGTATTGAATCTGTCTGTGACAGCATCTGATTAGAAAACAAGATAAACCTCAGACTCAAAGATACATGTAATATTTAATGTTCACATATACACTATACCTGTAACCTTTCAGTACCTGACCTTTGAGGTTTGACTCTGGGGGCTGTTCACAGGTAGAGAGAGGATTCATTACATCAGATATCATAGTGATAGAGAACTACACTGTGTGTGTGTTATTCTCTGAGGCCACACCTTGTATCATTACCTGCTGACTCAGCCTCAGTCCCACAGGGATTGGTCCAATCAAAGGTGTGAAGAAAAACAAAGTAAACACATGAAGGTAAACCCAACCCTCCATTCAACCAACGTGTTTCACTGAGCAACAACATTCTTTAGTCATGTAACCATGTTGCTCTCCTGATAATTAAGAGTCTTGTGATGAAGGAGGATGGATTTTGTGTGAAAAAGTAGGAATTTTCTGTCTCTGAACATTCTGAATCTGACCGCAGAAGCTGAATTTAACACATTCCTTGAGTCAACCAGTTTGTAGGTGAATAAACAGCCTGTTCTTTGCATTTTGGCCCTGTTTTAAAGGCCTGGAGTGGCCATGGTGTAAGGAGCAGAGCGGGGAAACCATGCTGGACCTCATCTTTGACAAAATAGGTCAGAAGCTCCTAGACTTCAATGTCTGTCCACTTGTCATTTTCAGAGAAGAAGCCTTCATCATGCATAATAATTGACACATTTTCTTTAAAATATGAAGTGATGATGCTTTAAAATAAACTAAAGAAGCCTCTCAGATGAGAGGTGAAATGTCCCCAAAATAAACTTCAAGTCCAGTTGCCACAACTGAGATACCAAATGAAGAGGAAGACCACAACCATCATACCACGTAAACTCAAATGTGCAATGCCTACAGTAGTGTTGTACTCAAGACCACACTATCCAAGACCAAGACTTGAATGAACCAAGACCACAACATGATCAATGGCCAGATCTTCAAAAGGATTGTGCTGCGTTTGCAACACAAAACCACAGAAAAAATGACGTGTTGCAATTAACAGAGCATACGCAAACCGTGATATAAACGCAAACTGCGCCTCAGCCACCTGTTGATGCTGGTCTCATTTGAATTTATGTAAATGAGGGAACACTCATAACTCCTGTGCATATTTGCCACCCTTGTATGGAAAAAGGCCTCAGAGCAAATAGCACCTCATCCACAAACACCAGCGTTATTTGCCACTTGCAGTTAGAGCAGCGCAGTTACCGCTGGTGAGACCCGTGATTTAAATCAGTGCATTTTCACCTTCACTCTCTCACATGGGTAAATACAGTGCTTTAAGTGGGCCAGTACACAACTCCTAGCACCTTACATCTCTTCTGAAACTGTTCTCCTGGGTGCAGGGCTGGACTGGGACAAAAAATCGGCCTGAGCACTTTGAGCCGAGATCGGCCCACCAGGTATTGATGGAAAGACAATGAAGCCTATGAATGAAAACAAACTTTCTTGTGACAATGCTTATAAACTGTCTTGTTGGTGTATATTTACTTGTCTAATAAACTTAAACCTACACCATCCTCCCAGTCCTGTTATTCTATACAGTACTTAACAGAAACCTAAAAGCTGCTTGGTCTAGTTAACCTCCTGAACAATGTACAACATATAATGGGATCCTGAAATTAGGACAGAGAGGAATAGAAGTGAGACATGATCATTGATGAATATTAAAATGAATAAATGACAGATTTAGTGATATTTTCATAGACTATTTATTCAACACATCAACACATCAACACAGAACTTTTCCTCAAACATATAAACCTTTAAAAAGTGAAAGGAGACAAACAGAGAAAGAATAACACCTGATGAACTTGATCAGATGACCACAGTACTGGTATCTTCACTCGAGAAAAATTGTTGAATTATGTTTTTTTTTTTACAGTACTTACTTAGAGGAACCTCCTGAACAAACAATGAACAACATATGATGGGATCCTGAAAACAGGACACAGAGGAACATGAGATGAGATGAATAATAAAATTTATAAATTACAGATTGTGATGAAGTGATATTTTCACAGACTATGTACTCACCACATCAATAAACAGTCACCTTAGACCTCCACAGCAGTAACACAGACATGGCAACCTTTAAAAAGTGTAAGGAGACAAATAGAGAAAGGTGAGAAATAAACACCTGATGGACTTGATCAGATGATCACAGTATTGATATGTTCACTCTAGAAAAATAGCTGAATCATGTATTCTATACAGTACTTACTGAGAGGAAACAACGACAGGCTCCCAAAAATGAGTGACATCATCATATAAGAGACAGTGAGAGGTTAAGGCTGGAAGAAAACAGCTGTTTGTAAAAACAATACCTCATTCTTATACATTAGACCTTTTAAGATGCACTAATTCTAATAAATTCTAATTTAAGCATTTTCTTAGCACTTGTTTGCGCTCAAGTTAGATGCAAAACGTTTTACTTTGTACTTTGTGCAATGACAGTAAAGTTTAATCTCATCTTATTTGATACATTACAATGAGTGTTTTGATAATTTAATTTTACATCATTTTTACACATATAGCTACTCAAAGGGTAAACAAATGTAAACAAAAAGGGGGCTGGCTCACATCGCGCTATGGTAACCCACAAGGACGGATTGTGAAAAAAGTCTGAAAAAACTGTGGTGGAAAAACAATAATGATTAAATACATCTTTTTTTTAACTCGAATTTGTAAAAACAAAAATTGTCTTTATCTATACATTTGATACATTTTTTTGTTTTGCCCAGCCCTACTGCAGAGAGCACTTATATCAAATGAAAAACATTGAAGAGAGCAGTCGGAAAACCCTGTTGTGCTAGCTAGCATGCACAGTGAGCTATATTGTAAAATTTCCTACTTCTAATGACTGATTGTGTTATAGTTAGCAAGCACAACAAAAATAATTACACCCAAACTTGATTCATATGATATCTGACCCAGGTAGACGACAGTTCATCACTTCTTACTTGTAGTTCAGATTCCCTCCACTCTTACCTGCGGCGGCCGCTGGTCTTTCCTCCTCCTGTTTCCCCTTCCCCTCATCCACCTGACGACCACCTCCACCATCATCACCTGTGGGCTGTGGACGCTTAAGATGCTGCTGCTTCTGAAGACGGAGCTCTGCCATAGCCATCAGCAAACATCTGTGTTATTTTCACACATTTGGCAACATCTGCCTGAAGAACTTGTTTCAATTTATGTCGATTTTTAAAAAATGGTAAACTAATGGTATTAGTTTAATTAAACTAATGGTATTAGTTGAATTCACCCAGCGGTGCCTGGGTGAATTAAACTGGGACATGATCAACCCAAGTTTTGCAGCAATGTAATGCTTTAAACCTCTCCCACATTATATCTGAGCCTACCAGACCCAACCCCAAAACCCCCTCATCCTCCACATTAATTAACTTCATTTTTACTAATGCTTCTTCAAACTATCAACCTGGAGTTTTCAGCCAAATGAGTGACCTCTGTGTTATTGTATGTACACATTCTGGCTGCTTAGTCAACTGGCCATCAGTAATTGTGACTAAGCACATTTTGAAGATCTTTAACACGCCGTCCTTTCTTCAAGTCATTGCAGCAGTAAATTGGGACAGAATCAATCCTTTCTTCTCCTTAGATGGTGTCTGGTCATATTACAAGAATACGTTTAGCCTAATCATCAACAATTGCGTGTTCGTCTCATGTTGACTGGCTTTCCTTCAGGCAATGCAGAAATACAAGTATACACAGTCAATCAGGAAAACCAAAATCTCCCACTAAAAGGCCCCATATCATGCTATCAATCACAGCAGAGAGCTTCCTGGAGGCGTGGCTACTCCAGCTCAGTGCCGTGTCAAATTTGTCATCAAAGTGGGAACACGTTATCAAATTGAAGCGAGGTGTTTGGGCTCACCCTGCAGTAAGAAAGGAGCAAATCACCCTCTAACTAACGATTGATGGAATCAATGAAAAAAACACTTAGGACATGTGTATGAAGCCCTAATAGTACTTTATGATCTTTAAAGCACAGAAAAGTCCATTTAGCGTTACATGGGCCCTTTAAAAGAGATGTAGATCCGATGCTCGGAAGTTCTGCAAAACAGTGCACTCTATATCATCTCCCACACTTCCTGTCGATAGTGCGCTTGTGTTTAAATATTACTTAATCGCTCTAGACTACGATTAGAAACGCTCTTACACTGGTGGAAACAATAGCTCTAGAATTGGCCTGTTTGACCGCTCACATAGCCCCCCCCTGGTGCGCGACCAACAGCCTCTGCCACGAGAAGGAGTCCCACCAACGGCACATACTTGGCGTTGTGCAGCAGCCCTCAGCCAAGGGTGACCGGAGCCACTCATCGGCCGGCAGACAGTAAGACAGTCCATCCAGGGAATTGAAAGCACCCACCACCCACTGGAACAGTAAGCACCACCTCCCAGCAAACAACATCATCCCGAAGAGCCACGCTACCCTGCTCCAACCCTGGTACAGACGCCAGCATCTCCCAAGCGCACCCACTCCCCACACTGGTGCGCCAGGCCGCCCAGGGCCCATATACCACGGAGACCGTCCCCAAGACCACCAGGAGACGAGCCAGGCACCCAGCCACACCCGAAGAGGAGAGGCACCCCACACTCCCCGCACGCACCCCCCCAATGTAATTGTGCGCTACACGGTGGTTCAGCCATCAACAGAGGGGCCGGGCTCCCTCCTGAGGGGCCTAAATTTATGAACCCACCCACCACTCTGTGATTTTTAATGTGTGTAGGTCCTCAAAAATGTGATAACGTTTTAGTAAGAAGAAGAATATTAATAATAATAAAAACGAGGTGCATTACAATAGTGTCCTACGCACTGTTGTGCTCGGGCCCTAATTATTGATTCCAGTAAAAAGGTTTAAAAGTAATGTGAAAATAAATATAATCCGAATAAATGGAGAATGAGTCACAGGTGTTCAGCTTCGCTGATTTTTCTATTATGTTTACAGCACTCCTATGAAAGGATTATTAATATAATGTATGAGAATAAGAATCAGATCTCAGCAGTGAGTGTTTCTAATAAATGCTGAGTATGGAGTTAACTAAGCTGATAGGATTCAGTACGAATGGAAAAAGGTCAGAATTGTTTAGTGTTGCATCATGTAGGAGTAGAATAATAATCTGTCAATCAGACGGTGTCTGAGGGAGGTCCAGTCCTCAGGTCCAGCCTCCACATCCCTGTGTTGGAGCAGGAATAATATATCAGTTGTTCATCAGAGAGGCTGAGTCAGAACGATGCAGAGCTCATCATCTTCTTCTCCTCACTATGAGCACACCTGATGAAGCTGAGCTCTGCTATCCACACCTGGGAAACTCTTCATGCAGGAGGATCGTGCGTTCTCACTCAGTGTCTGTGCTCCTTCACATCATCCTGTCCTCCATCTCTGTGCTCACTGTGACTCTCAACCTGCTGGTCATCATCTCCATCTCACACTTCAGGTATTGACATGTTCTGTTGTTTTATGACTTGTTATGTTGTTAGACTCCTGCTGTTTTCTGCTTTGATGCTAATTGTTGTATCATATAATGATATCAGTGTGTTTCTCTCTATCTCCTCCAGGAAGCTGCACACTCCCACCAACTTCCTCCTCCTCTCTCTGGCTGTGTCAGATTTCTCTGTTGGGTTTGTCTGGGTTTTTATAATATTTCTTATTGATGGATGCTGGTTTTTAGGTGCAGACTTGTGTGTCTTTAATGCAGCATTAGGTTTTGTTTCGACCTCTGCTTCAGTAGGAACTGTTGTGCTGATATCAGTTGATCGTTATGTGGCTGTTTGTGATCCAATGCACTATCAAACTAAAGTCACTAAAAACAGAGCAAAGATATGTATTGTCCTATGTTGGGTTGGTTCTACTATCTTTCACTGTCTGAGGCTAAATAATATTGTAGAAAAACCAGGTGAGTTTGATTCCTGCACTGGAGAGTGTACGATTTATATCCATCCTGTTGCTGAAATTATGAATGTTGTTCTCAGTTTCTTCATTCCAATCAGCATCATAGTGGTCCTGTATGTGAGAGTGTTTATGGTGGCTGTGTCTCAGGCCCAGGCCATGCGCTCTCATGTTACAGTGGTGACACTTCAGAGTTCACTGAAGGTTAACAGGTCAGAGCTGAAAGCTGCTAGAGCTCTGGGTGTAGTGGTTGTTGTGTTTCTAATGTGTTTAACTCCACTTTACCTTGTTGTACTTACATCAGGGTTTGGAGTGAAAAGTTTATCATCTTATATTTTTGTTGCAGGCCTGTTTTTCTTCAACTCTCTGCTTAACCCTGTGATCTATGTGTTTCTGTATCCCTGGTTCAGGAAATGTGTGAAATGTGTTTTTTCTCTTCAGATCCTGAAGTCTGGCTCCAGTGAGGCCAACATACTGTAAAGAGGAAAAGTCAGTGACAATGAGCTGCTGGGATTTAATACAGTCACTGTAAAACTGTGGTGATGTGTGATGAATGTTTTTAGAGTTCTGTTTACTTTAGCCATGAATGAAAAGAAAACACCTGCTGATGTGTTGTTTCTAGAATGAAGTCAAAACTGTTTATAATTTATAAAGTTAAAACTAACTTGGGGATATTTTACAGTGGCATGATATTGTTTCAGAGGAAACTAATGTGCATTAATCACACAAACATTCATGGTGGAGTTATTGATCTAATTTTCTCTTTCATCATTCCAGTCAGCATCATAGTGGTTCTGTATGTGAGAGTGTTTATGGTGGCTGTGTCTCAGGCCCAGGCCATGTGCTCTCATGTTACAGTGGTGACACTTCAGAGTTCACTAAAGGTTAACAGGTCAGAGCTGAAAGCTGCTAGAGCTCTGGGTGTAGTGGTTGTTGTGTTTCTAATGTGTTTAACTTCATTTTACCTTGTTTCACTTAAAACAGGATTTGAAGAGAAAAGTTTATCATCTTACATTTTTGTTATTTGTCTGTTTCTCTTCAACTCTCTGCTTAACCCTGTGATCTATGTGTTTCTGTTTCCCTGGTTCAGGAAATGTGTGAAATGTGTTTTTTCTCTTCAGATCCTGAAGTCTGGCTCTTGTGAGGCCAACATACTGTAAATCTTATAACAATTTGCTTATTTTGTTTATGTTTGGAGATTTGTCATGACTATGAAAGCATGGTGGAGTGAACTAAATTGAAAGAAATAACTTTTAGGTGATCAATCTGTTGTTGTGTCACAGACCTGACATGTTTTTATATTTTTATGTAAAACTGATCTGAAGAACAATCAGAAGTTGCTGATGTAGAGATAAATGTGCACCAATCACATGCACAGCAGGTTGATTTCTGTAGAGTTCAACAAATGATAGAAATGACAAAACATACATGTTTCATATGTGAATAAAACACCTCATCTATTACAGTTTGTTTAAACAAAGCATAAAGTAAGTTAAAGTTAGGCAATAGTTTATTAGGAACAATGAAATAAATCAGCAGATGATCAAATATGATCAGATCACACTTTACCTCTGTTGTTTACAATGTTACTTTTATAGATTTATGAAATAAAAACTATAACTGTGAAATAAAAGTGACTTGTGACCTCATTTGTATGAAAACACCACATCACACAGCTGTTCATTAATGTATTGACTTGCAGTGAAATGTAGTTTTTTTGGTGGAGGGGGCTTTAAACTCAATAAAGTCTGTACAGTACAGACTATAAGCTATAAAATAATTATCCCACAATGAGGAACATTTATAATCATTGACAATGAAAAAAAAAGACACCTGTGTGGAGTTGGAAACATGATGTTGTGCAAAAATGTGAAAAAGTGTAAAGTGTAACTGACAATAAGAAGAGATAGAAAGAAAGGAAAACAATGCTTTGAAATAAAAATAAAAAAGTCATAATTAAATATGTATGAACTTAACTCAGTTAGCCTTATTGAGTGTGTGAGTAGAAAGCACACTGGTGTGTAGTATTTAGTGCAGGGCTATTCAACTACATCTTGCTGTGGGCCATAATGTTGGAAGGCTATGGTTTGTGGGCCAGACATTCCTGACACAGTTGCTCTTTTTTTTGCCTTTTCTGCACATGCTGTCTTAGATCAACACTACCTGTAGTGCAATCTTTTTACGCCAACAATGCATGTTTTTTTTTTTTTTTGCAATTAAATAAACTAGTCCAGTGCCCGTCGGAAGTAAGCATTTGTGTAGTGGGAGGAGCTTAAGTAGAATTGTCAATTATGGACAAATGAGTATGTGTTTGAAGGTTGGGTGTACAAAGAGGTGTTATAAAGGGGTTTATTTGTGGGTTGTTATGGCAATTTTTATATTCATCATAATATCGTCAAATGTGTGTTCATGTGTACAATTTGTCATGTTTTAATACATGATGACTGCATTACTCTTCGGACTTTTGAACAGCTGAGTCATGTTAGATTAAACAGTACAGATCGTATTGTACTCAGTGCAACACAGAGTCTCTGCTGAAGGCCATACACACGAACACACACACACTATCAAGGATAGATAAGAGTGGCGCCCAATTTTCCTCATAATATACACGTCTTCATCATCCTCAAATGTTTCCACTGTTGGGCATCTGACTCCCTCCTTCTCCTCACCTCAGGGTGGAACTTTTTCTGTTATCTGTATAAAAGCTTAAGCTGTGAAACTGTTAGTTAGAGTGGGTCTTGCCTTTTTGCTCTGCCACGAGCCTTTTGCCTTTCATTCTTTCAGGATGGAAGCTTTTTTTTTACTCATTTTTTATTTAATTTTATAATAAATCTTTTTTATAAAGTCATCAATGCCTCGCCTGGACTCCATCATTCAACCAGAGCAATAAATCATGTCTCCAAATAAGGTCAACCACAAATTTGCCGTGACAGGGTGCAAAGTAAAATAATGTGTGTAATTTACCTGGTTTAATTCTATGGGACATGAACATGATAAATGTGTTTCTTTTTTTTTTACTAATTTTTATATATTTTTTAATTTGGTGTATTTTTCTGTATTGTATGTTTTTTAGTCATTGTTCTGTATTTTTGCATCTTTCTGTTGTCTTTTTGTGCATTTTTTCTGTAATTATTGTTTTTGTTGCCGTGGTAGTGTGATTCAGGAGTCATTTTGTGTATTTTTGTATCTTTTTTAGTGTAGTTTTGTGCACTTCTGTTGTCATTTTGTGTATAAATATTATAATTATTTAGTTTTGTGTATTTTGTGAGCCATTTTCATATTTGTTGTTGTTTGGTGTATTTTTCTGTAATGTTTGTTTTTTGCAGTCATTTTGTGTGTTTTTGGAGCTTTTTTGTACTTTTTGTATAAATATTTAAATTTTTTGTTTTATTTCACTAATTTTGTATCTTTTTATTATAAATACTGTGTGTGTGTGTCTACCTCCATCTCCTCTCTCACACATGCGCGTCATGCACGTAATTTGTAGAAGGTTGTTGAGAGATTAAAAAAAAAAAAGAGAGACACGGAAGTAGCATGAAAAATAGTTCAGCATGTCGTGTCGTGCACGCACGCGCATCAGCTATGTGTGTGTGTGTGTCTATACATTGTAGATGTTAGCGTCTTAACACATAGAATAATCTAAGAAGAAACACTCACCCTTGCACAGAACAAACAATAAACATAGTGGAGCCGTGTTGTGGAACCATCCGCTCACAAAAACGTTACATTCTTCTGTCTGAAGAAGCAGAATGTTTGAGATACCGTGCTTTTATAGATAAATTAATTTATGCCTGTGCTACTAAATAGTGGTGCGGGGCGGCACTCCCACCTCTGGCTGCCCTACTAATCCATCCAATTTTAATTACACCTCAATACACCACCCCCCGGAGGATGGGACCACCACTTCCACCCTCCGGAGCTATTGCACCACATACACGTATATACACATAGGTTGGATGGGGAGCACCGCTCCCCTCCATCCACCTTTTTTTAATAGCACTTTATACATTTACTAAACACACACATTCACTCAGGGGATAGGGAAGTGCCTCTCCATTGGGGAATGGAGAGGCACCATAACAGGGTGGTGGGTAGCTTCACGCATTTGGGTCGGTTGTGGGCCCGGCCCCTCTGTTGATGGCTGGGCCACCGTGTAGAGTACAAATACATCAGGAAGGCGCCGTCGGGCGTGGTGGGGCGGTAGTTCTCTGTGAGCCGTAGGGGGTGTTGCTGTTGCTGCCTCTTCCCTTCGGGTGTGGCTTGGTGCTTGTCTCGTCCCCTGGTTGCCTTGGGGGCGCTCGCCGCATTGTTGGGGGTTGGTGGCAGGATGTGCTGGGTGCTCCTTGGGGCTTTCTCAGATGTGTGTGTCCCCCTTCTCCCTCCCCCTCCACCGAGGTGTAACACTGCCCTTTTTATATCCTCCCTATAATAAAATGTTTCTTACCCTTCCTTAGGGAGGGGTGGTGATGCCTCGAATGAGCAAAAACCTTGCATTAGCATTAGCCTAACAATAGCATCAACCTAGCATTAGCTTTAACCTAGCATTAACATTAGCTAACAATAACCTTACCATTAGCAGGAACCTATCATTAACATTAACAAGTGCAGTGGCCATAAGATGTTACTATATATTTAGCACTGTAATATAGGCTAGCATACATCTGCAGAAAGAGAGAGAGAGAGAGAGAGAGACAGAGAGAGAGAGAGAGATGAACTTCATTCTGTTGGTTCTTGTTTTTTTTATTTTCTTTATTTTGCCATTGAAAGAGGCAAATAACTTCACTAATCAATCGATCTATATTTATAAAGCGCCAAATCATAACACGTTATCACACTTCACAGAAAGCAGGTCCTGACTGTTTGTAATCTAATTATTTCATGACTTTGATGCTCTAGACCTACATTACCTAAATATATTTTGTTCTGTAATGTTAAAATATCAAATTTAAATAAAAGTTTATGTGAGGTGGAATTGCTAGCTAAACGTCCAACCCTCCTCCTTTATCCGGGCTTGGGACTCTGAGAGAACCTATGACATCATCAGCAGCAAAGGAAATTGCTTTATTTGAGAAAACCTGTGACATCATCTACAATTTTCTTAACATTGAGTTAATCTGCTTAATCTAAGATGTTAATCTAAGCTGTATTTAAGAAATAATTTATGAATGGTGTCATTGCAGTCCAAACAAATCTGATGTTGCACATCCTTGAACCAAGCAGCAGCCATGTTGAAAGTCTCAGCTCTGTCGGTCCCTGAACCACAGGATTCCTTGCTTTTATAGATAGATGTAGCATTAGCATTAACCTAGCAAACACATTAACGTAGCAATAACCTTGCATTAGCCTCACAATAGCAATGATAATGCAGTAGAACAGGAAAAAAATGTTAACCAGTTAGAAGTCCAGTTTAAATAGTAGTATGTGCAGAGTCGGCTCTACCCAATGTGGAGCCCAAGGCAAGATTTTCTTTGGCGCCCCCCCTCCCCCAAATGAGACATACCTAACCAAAAAGATTTAATAGATCTGTTTTTATCATTGTCTTTAATGTATAACACAACATGTTACAAAATACAGATGCTTAAAAATGAGAAATAATAAAAATCAAATATAACATCAATATCTTTCCAGTGAATCCAGTGAATAAATAATAATAGCATTAGAATATTATAGGTACAAAAATTAACATAAAATTTTAATAACCACATTGTTTGCAAGAAAAAAATCTATACATAAGCTACATTTATAATATGCAAAAACAACATACAAAAGCTGTACAAAAATACTTGTATACAACTATTTGCAAACTATGTACAAAAAGGCATTTTACAGGCTGAGACATCTAGTGGTGATTTTTATTACTGCATCCACTGGTGTAATAAACTATGCCACTATGTACTCAACCTCACCTACTACAGCTGTACTTTCCTATATTTTACATTGTTATACATTGTTAGTGTCTGCAGGCTCGTCTAAACTCTTTCCTGTGTCTCGTCTAACATTAACATTGAATTTAGGCCTTTTTATCATTTATTTCTGAAGTTTTGGTTGTTTTAAAATTTGAATTTCACCTTTTGGTGTATTTTAAAGAGTTGTACCTCAAATTATTATTGATGGATGAGAAAAAAAAATGTAAAAAAAAAAAAAAAAATCTGTGATACTGTGATAATATCTGTGTACCTCCTGAAAGGTGTACTCTAGGGTTACATGTACCCCAGTTTGGGAACCACTACAATATACAGAAATATTTATAAACGTTTTCAACCTAGGGAATATATATATATATATATATATATATATATATATATATATATTATATTATATTATATTATATTATATGTATTATTACTACTGTAATAATAAAATTAATTAAATTAATTGTATTTCATTTGACATACTAAACATTAAATCAAATCCAAGTAGTCCATTAAATCAACCCAACCATGATGTGTCTACTGTATCAGCCTCAGGAGATGATGATAGATGATTGTTCATATCTACAGCGTTGTTCTCCTGAATCTGTTTGATGTCAGACAGTCCACAGTTTGTCACTGAAAACTCTCTAAAGTTGGACATGTTTAGGGTTTGTACAGCTCCGGTGTGTCGTATGTCTCTCTCCAACAGTCCTTGAAAGCACCACACACACAGATATGTACACAGGACACACCACAGAGAGAGGTGGTCCTATGTAGACCCTGCCACAACAATGTTGCTGACCTTGGCATTTCCTGTATTTAATTTTGATCATTATTCTCAGATTTAGTAGGTTTGTGTGTGTGTGTGTGTGTGTGTGTGTGTGTGTGTGTGTGTGTGTGTGTGTGTGTGTGTGTGTGTGTGTGTGTGTGTGTGTGTGTGTGTGTGTGTGTGTGTGTTTGTGTGTGTGTGACGGTCTGACGGACATGACTTATGCAAATACAGAACAAACAGTGTTCCGTTTTGGCTCAGTACGGGATGCCCCATTCAGTGGCCAAAAAAGGACAGATTCTGTATTTTAAGGGGCGTGTGGCAACACTAAACAGAACACTGAGCTAAAAAACTGATACAGTACAACCAAGACTTAATTTCATTACTCTATATTTACATTACCTTTTTCTATCTCCCATTTTCCTCCTCTTCATATATATATATATATATATATATATATATATATATATATATATATGGCAAGTCGTTCATAAAATTTCTATATATATATATATATAAGAAAGACTTTATATATATGTGAAAGACTTAATATATATATGAAATACTTAATGTATATATATGAAAAACACCACACAGAACAACTGACACACAGACTTTAATTCTGCTGCGTTTGATAAAAATGATCTTGTATCATGTTTTCCACCTCACACTGATAGCAGAGGTGTAATTTGTGTGTCGATGACGTTTCGTTTAAAAGATTTCATAACGTGCAAAATAAACTGCCCGTAACAATGGTTTTTGTAAAATTGTCAAATGGTAGAAGTTGTAACATCTATTGTTCCTCACACCAGCCTCACAGTCGATAGTCAGTCACCAGATTATCTGGATACTATTTGGACCGTAACACTTCAAAACAAAAGTGCAGTACTTCTCTAGAAAGTCCCCTAACAGCATCTGTCTATACAACTTTAGCCCATTTACTCAGAGTTATTTGACACAGAAGAGGTGTGAGAACATGAGATTGAGCTGGAGCTGATACAACGATTGAAAAAAATCACACAGCGTCTGTCTGTCTTTACCTCTTCTGACTCGAACGATATAAATGACTACAAAGATGGCGTCCGGGTTTTTCATATACTGTATATATATATTAAGTCTTTCTTATATAAAAATAAATACACTTTCATATATATATTAATTCTTTCATATATATATATATTAAAGGGGACATATCATGGTTTTAAATCTTTCCTTTTTACATATAAGTCATACAGTTGTGGTCTATATAAAGCGGAACTGCAATGCTTGGATCTGAATTCCTCATTATTATAGCTCCACCCCTTTTCTACCACTTTTCTGATGTGCTTCTGAGAGCAACTCGTTTAGGTGCTGTCTCTTTAAATGCAAATGAGACACTCCATACCCCGCCCCCTCTTCAGGTGACACTCGGTTCAACTCCACCCTGCTCGGCCATTTTTGTAGTTTGATAGAAGAGATACGGCTATGTAGCGGCGCAGAAAAAGTTTATTCAGAAGTTATTTACAAAATGTCAACAACAGAAGACTTGTCCATCCAGTCTTACATGTTCCAGCCAGAGTCGGACCCAGCAGAGCGAGATGAAAATGAAGATGATGAACCTGCAGAACCCTAACAAGTGAGCTAACACAAGCACCGAGCTAACGCTAGCGCCAAGCTAACGTCACGAAATGCATTTTAATAGTCTTTTCAGAGACAAAAACAGCAAAATGAAATGACTAATGAAAACTTTAGACTTAAATTAAATCACATAGGCCATATCATCAAGGATCTAAAACGAGCACACAGCGCTAACATATGAAGTCTGAAGACAATGTAACTGCTAATGCTAACAAAACAATGACAGGGACATCTTATCATCACACTTTTTAGCGTTATTTACAGCTTACCAAAGTGCTCTGTTCATCGTCTTCAAAGATAGAAGGAATTGAACCCTCAAACAGACAAAGTCTTTCGGCAAATCCTTCTTTATACTGGTGGAGGTTGATGAAGCAGTCATCCTTGAAGTGCTTCACACACACAAAAATGACCTTACCCACAGATGTGGTACATTTCTGTGAAAAATAAAACTCAACCAGACACTTTGAAAAGGTTCTGATGCTGGGAGACGGTGTAATGAAGCGTGTGGGTTACTACATCCAACAACCCAACATTTTGACTTATCCTCTTGTAACTTCTGCATCCTGGAGCTTGGACTACAAAATAAAAGCGAGAAATAAAAATGGCAGATTGCTCGAAGTTTTGGGTCTGGAGTTGATGTCCTAATTTGGCAGTTCCGCTGCAAATACTGTGACGTTATTGTTCAAAAAACGTAATAGAGAATAGAAAAATCAAAACAGATTGAAAAATATGAGCAAAACAGAATATAAAGATATCTACGGAGCACCTGAACAGACTAATTTGAACTTTTCTGTACTTCTAACAGGGTTCCTACAGGTTTCTTCAAGTCAAATTCAAGTCTTTTTAAGTCCTTTTTAAGACCATTTATATAAAAATTTAATACCTATTTCACGGCATATTTCACAGACCTACCGGCAAAGAAAAACACTTTTTTTTGTTTGATCATTTATTTCTCAAACAAATGTGAAAATGTGGACTGCGTAAAGCATTATTGAAGAATTATGTAATATTGCAGCATAATAGTGAGTAGGCCTACTTACGCTACAACACCACAGCACAGACCACAGACAACAAGCCAAACAGAGGTGTGAAAAACCAAAGAAATTTTCAGCAGACCACAAAAAAAAAAGATTGCTTAACACAGTTAAGTTGTTTTTTTAACATTGCTAACATTAACCAATCTACTTATTCCATGCTGGGAATATGGGGAGTACACTCTTGAGCAATACACAATTAAAATAAACTCAACAATAAATAAGATTACGATCACACAATCAACCCCTAAGTTCTGCACTCTTAGCAGTGATCTCTTTATCAAGGAGAGCCATTTCTGCCAACTTCTCCTTATGGCCTCTCCGCAGGATGTTGGACCTGGTGATCAGGTCAGCCATTTTGCTCCCTGCCTTCGCTTCAGCCTCCTCAGCCAGCCTGTCCGCATCCCTAGCCAGACCTTCAGATACCTCCTGTATGCATCTTCGCTTCACCTTCAACTCCTGAAGACAGTCCTCTGCCTCCTTCCTCTTGAGAGCCTGGTCTTTTGCCTCCTTGTTCTTTCTATTGGTCTCAAGATGGATACGATACCTTGTCCTAGCTCTTGCTACACTTGCCAGTAGCTGTTTACTGAGTGGAACCTGGGTATCGGGTTGAGAAAAGAGAACCAGAGTCAGTGACAAACTCAAGAGACTAACTATGTATGTTGATTCTATCAACTTTTAAGTCAACAACATATTACTAGTCCAGGCAGGGGTCATCTTACCTGGGTAACACCTCCATGTTGTATGATGTAGTCACACACCAGTCTCCGTGTGACCACAGTGTCCTCCTTCAAGTTATCTGACTCAACCTCTTTATTGATGGAGAATCCACGTTCAACCGTAGCTTGGTCGTGGGAGAGGATGAGCAGCTTCTTGCAGAAGGCCCACAGCTCTGGATAAGGCTCCATGGCACTGCACAGGAAGACGTCCAGCCTCTTCTGCATGGGAGGAAAGGAGAGGAAGTCCTCACTCCTGCTCTCCAAGGACAGGAGACTGTCAAACTGCTGCAGTATGACGTCCCCTATGACAAAACAGATGAGAAAAAATAGAGAAAAACATTGATAAATCATTGGGCATTACCAGCAAATCAGATTGAGGATAAATTCTTGTGAAGTCTATAATTTGCCTCTCTTATTCCTACCTGCAGAAGTATCAGTTAGCTGTTTATCCTGAAGAAACCTCTGAACCAGCCCTTTCATGTGATTCCTGCATCTTTTGGGTTCTCTGTACATTACTGACGGATCCAGGCACACCAACTGCCTAACAGTCAGATACTTGAGGGGGCTCTTGTCCTGCACTTTCCTGATGATGTTACACAGTCCTTGCATGCACTCTCTCTTGAACTCTAGCACCCTGAGCTCTGCACCTTTGATGCTCTACAGAGAAATTAGCCATGAATATAGAACATGTCTTCACTGACCTGGTTCAGCCTAACCATTTGTTAAACGATCTTTTGAAAACATCACACTACCTTAAGGACCGACTCTGCACCTAGACCAATGCTGATGTCTTGTGGGCTGAGCCAGATGGTCTTGTCTGTAACATCCAGTTTGGTCAGCTGCAGGGCAGTGATATCGTGGAGGACTTCTCTCTTTATGAAACGTCTGAGTAGACTCTGTCAACAGACAAACACAGAAATGTCGGGTGTGGCACATTAATCACCAACATCAAATTGTCTGATGATGATGCACAATGTAGCCACTATTTCTAGACATCCTAACCACAAACCCCATGTTGTTAAAATGTATCAACTGAGCCCAATCAGTGGTTATTATAACGTTATGTAAATTATCACCATCATCAACTCGGTGAGATCCTTGGGGAGGAATGGGAGCACAGGATTATCTGTCTGATATTTTTTCAAGAAGGGAGTGAAGGTCCTGGCAAGTGCTGCGTAGAACTGCAATTTGGCCAAGATGAGTGGATCCTTTATGGCTGCTGCAACTGTGTCATAGGATGCTGAGAAAGAGACAGACAGACAGAGAGGCAGGAGAATTTCAACTTAGCCATATTACAAAAACCACGACAAGGCCATACCAACACCAGGATTAGGACCAGAGGTGGAAGTAATTAATTACAAATACTCAGATCACTGTAATTAAGTAGTTTTTTGGGGGTAGTTGTACTTTTATGAGTAGATTTTCAAGTCTGTAGTTTTACTTGTACTTAAGTATTCATTAATCCATGTAATCTACTAAGTTACTTTTAAAATCATAGTTGAGTACTGAGTCCAATTTTAATTCCTATCCAAAGCTTTTATCTGCATTTTTGTAGCCAGTAAGGTGATCTGATAGCAAACAAGCCGATGGAAACCGGGTCATGAGGACGGAAAACAAAACCAAACAAAAAATGGACGTTAATGATTGATCTTTCATTGATTCTGAATGAAGAATTTAACCAGTTAAAATGGATTCATGGATATTTAATCAATAGTCGCGGCTCCTCATGTCATTTAGTTTTTTGTCTGCCGGAGACATTTACTGAATAAGGAAATAAAAACTTCAAATGAGGGAAAAATGAGGGAAAAACACTTGTTTTGTATCTTATCAATGATTAATGATGAATAGATTGTTGGTGTTTTAACTTTTGGTGAAGGAAAACACACAATTTCCAGCCCTAGTCTGGAGAAGTGACGGTGACATCAGCCGTTAAAAGGAACTAATACTCTGATTACTTTGGACTTTTACTGGAGTATTTCTCTAACACCAGTACTTTTACTCTGAGAAATATTTTAGCAAAGTAACAGTACTTGTACTAGAGTACAGATTTTCAGTACTCTTTCCACCACTGATTAGGACTCAGTCACAGACCTATTCACAGCATTTAAGAAGGGCCTACCTGTCCCAGGGTTGGAGAGTCTCTTTGTTTTCACAGCTTCCATGTACAGGAGAAGTGATGGCCAGACAGCCAAGGCTCTCTCCACAACCGGAAGGTTTTCTACCCAACGATGGGCACAGAAAGACAGGGGGAACACACTGGACTTGGTTATGGTGATGTAATCCTCTCTCCTGGCAGGCACATTGTGAAACAATGTGTGCATTGCTCTCAGCAACTTGTCCAGCTGCCATGCACTGAACCCACACTTGAATGCGTTGTGTAGCGTGTGTAAGCCACAGCTCCCCACACAAATGAGCTGAACACCTGAAGGTTTCATTGGAAACTTGATATTAAAAAAACAAATTCTATGTAGCAATGCTCTGTAGCACGTTTAAATAGTTTATTCAATGTAAAAGTGCACAACAAATACAATTAATTTTTATAATTACAAATGGGTCATATACATACTCACACACACAGTAATGGCATTATAAACTCCTCACCTCCGTACTGCTCAGATTGATCTTTCTGGAAAATGTCGAAGAGTTTCCAGTTCACACAGGGCCCATCCATTGAAATGGACACCAAGTGTCTGAGGTCCAGTTTGTCCATACATTCCTTAAAAAGGGTTGCATTTGATTACTCAAGATGAGCAGCACACATTGTTAGACACACACACACACACACACACACACACACACACACATACACACACACACACACACACACACACACACACACACACACACACACACACACACACTATACTAGTACTACACATCATTATACTATAAGGCACAGTTGTATACTTGGGTCAGTTATATTTTAGATTTTCAAAAGAGCAAAAAAATTTACTGAATCAATTCCAACATTTTTAGAGTACATGACACATCTGTTCACTTGTGCATCTGTGCTATGAAAAAGGACTGATTAGGAACCTTACAGACGACCATATATGTATTCTACTTGTACCAACATTATTCTTTCCATAAGTTATTAGAATTTTTATAGTGATTGTTTTTTATGTATTTTATATGTTGCTTTGGATAAAAGTGTCTGCAAAGTACATAAACATAAAAAATAAACATTGTTAAGGCAAGTACATAATTGGTCATGTGACATTGCTTTTACAGGACGATGTGTGCCCACAAAATTATATCAATATAGATTGAGAAACATTTAGAATAAAAAAGGTTATGCTTACTTTGAGATGTGACAGCAGGTCTTGTGCAGTGGAATGTCCCATAAACTGGGAGCCCAGGTATCTGGACTGAACCTGTCCCTCGTCCCAGAAGCGAACATGCACATCCAGCTGTTTGTTTTTTGTTGTCTCGTTGAGGCTCTCGTCGAACATAAGAACGAACGGCGATTTGTTTACTTTGGACACCAATTCCTCTTTGATGTGAACCGCTAAACCAAACTTGGCTATGTATGCCGTTTTGTCGGACCCACAAGTAAACGTGGTAGCAATGTCGGAATCAGGGAACATGCTTTTGAAAAGCTCTGAAATACCCTCATTTCCATTGTAGGACTGATGTTTGGCGATGGTGTTAAGAGTCCACAACACCTCTGCTTTCATTGTAGGTGTGAATCCAAAAGTTGTGCGCAGATCCACTCTACCGTTAGTTGCGGTCGTAACTGGAGGGGCTGTGCTAGCGCAAGCAGCTGGTTGGGTAACGTTATCTTCTGCTTCAGGCGCGTTAACAGTTAGCTGGCTAACGTTAGCAGGTTGAAACACTCCGTCGATGGAAAGTGTTTTCTCCTTAGCTTTGATAGCGTTGATGTGCTTACATGACTTGGCATGAGACTCCAAAGCCTTCACACCCATGTTACCAAGCTGAATCTTTTTTTTGCATACTGTACAAAAAGCTTCAAATACGTTGTTGTCCACCGGTTTTAACCAGTAACAAAATGCTTGTTTATCTTGCCACGCTTCATTAAATTTACATTTCCCCATAACCTCAGCATGAAGTGGGTCCGTCCCAGTCCGTCCCATGAAGTGGGTCCGTCCCAGTCGACGTTGACGAGAGGACGTTGAGAGAGAAGATTAGGTCAGTCTGTCGCAAAGTGAAGTGTTCGGATCCGGGCGGCATTGCGTTCTCAATTATTGGTTCCGCCACTGTTTATTTAGGCTATTACGTTATTTAATCAAAATAATAGTGGTTGACAAATGGAAACTTTAGAGAGGTAAATGTGATACCTGAAGTTACTGCACAAATTTCAAGACCCAGATATCAAAATTCCAGACTTTTTCAAGTCTTTTTAAGGTATTATTTCCCAATTCATAAATTCAATGCTTTTAAGACTTTTTAAGACCCCGAGGGAACCCTGTTCTAAACAATCTAAATATACAACAAAATGCATTTAAGGGCTAAAAAAGTGGATTTAGCATGATATGTCCCCTTTAAGTTTCATATATATATACATAATTTCCTGAACAACTTCCCATATCTATATATATATATATACATATATATATATATATATATATATATATATATATATATATATATATATATATATATATATATATATATATATATATATACAGTATATATATGTATATATATATATATATATATATATTCAGGTAAATACAGGCAACCTGCAGAACCAGATTCTGCAACCAGGATTTTGCAGATCCTGGTTGCCTGTATTTACACACACCCGTAGCTCTTCTTCTCTTCTTCATGGTGTCTACGAATTAGCAGAGTTGGAACTGTCGCCTCCTGCGGTCACAGATTTTTCCGGGTCACGAATTTTGTTTATCATATTTCAGAAAACAAAAGACGTTTGCATTGCGACTGGCGCCCTGTCCAGGGTGTACCCCCGCCTAGTGCCCAATGAGAGCCGAAGATTGGCACCGGCAGACCCCCATGACCCTGTAAAACAGGAACAAGTGGGTCTGAAAGTGGATGGATGAATGGATGATTTTTAGAGCATCCCAAAGCAGCACAATTTGTCATTTTGACTAAAAAAGCTGCTAAATGATCCTGAACGCTTTCATTCCTTTACAACTCAATGGACTGAAAGAGGTGATTTTCATCATCATTGATGTCATTTCAACATGGCACTGCAGAGACTCAAAAATGGTAAAGTAGTCCAACTTAAAAAAGTTAATAAAACGAATATGTTACAAAATAATGTGTTTTATTAGACATAGATCTTCTAATAAGAACATTTCAAAGGTTTTAGGCCACATTTGTAAAAACAGTGGAGGATCACTTTAAACAACCAAATAAACACAAGAAACTGAATTCTGATTCTAAATGACACATGAACACTTTAAATATAAAATATGTAGCAACTTCTGTATAAGTGTAGCAAAAAGTTGACCTTTCTTTCCATGTGTAAACTCCACAAACACGTCTAAAATTGAAACAATTTCAAGTTCAAGTTGAACAACATGTTAAAAACGCATGTAAAGAAACAGTCTTTCAGTGTGGTTCAACCAAGTGTGTTATCCTTTCATGATTTAAAGTGAAATCACTGTTACTCAATTGACAAAAGATCATTTTTTAGGCTCAACATTCTAGGTCTTAACTTTCCATCTTCCAGGCCCATCAAGACTTTTGGATGAAGTCACAAGTATTGGTCAAGTCTTTAGGGTAGAAGAAGAAGAAAACGATGCTGTATATGAAGAGAATGATGAATGAGGCGGGGTTTGACTGGACTGATGTGGAGAGGTTGTGTGGTCACAGGAAGAAATGGAAGGTATGGTGAGGGAGAGAATGGAGCATTTGGACAAATGGGAGTGTCAGAAAGGACCTGAGTATGTGTGGGTGACAGTGAACTTAGAATGAAAGGAGAGTGATTGACTTAGTGTGTAGGTATGAGGGGTGTGGGAAGGTCTGCTGGAGTAAGGCAGGCCTGACCAATCATCAGAAGAATATGCATTAAGTGGCTGAGGAGAGAGTGAGATATGAGTGTAGGATGTGTGGAATGAGTGTGGAAACAGAAGGTGAGAGAGTGATTCATGAACGGACATGTATGGGGGGTGAGAGGGTGGTGGATGGGAGGAGACAGTGTGGATAATTTATGGAAACTATGCGAGACATAGAAGAAGATGCAGAGTAAATGGCCTTTGAGTGGGGGGTGGAGTGGAGGTGGGTGAAGGGGAGGATGGGGGTGTAGAGGCCAAAGCGTTGGTGGAATGAGAGCGAGAGGGAGGACTTGCGTGTGCCCGGGGTGCCAGAGGGAGTTGTTGGTTACCAACATGGAGAGGCACCAGAGGAGCTGCATGGTGTGGGACCCTGGGGGGGGGGACAAGCACCTGACGGGGACCGACGGCCCAAAAACAAAACGAAAATGAAATGGAGGAATGTAAGAAGTAAATAAAATCAGACTTTCCACACAAGCAAACTTTAATCTGGTGTTAATATGAGGGGAAAAACAGAGATTTTAACTGTGGCTCAAACAGAAAAATGTGTCCAATCCTCACCCTGCAGTAATCTGATCAATAATCTGATCAAATCAACCTGTTACATTGTTTATCAACGAAGGCCTTTCAAATTAAAAGTGCACTTTATCATTTTCACTGATTTCAATGACATTTACAAGCGTTGGGAAAGCTCCATGTTCAGTGATTTCCAGACATCCCCAAAAATAATGACATCATGGCCCCGCCTCCTTCGCTTCAAACCTCTTTCATTCACAGATTACGTACTTTTGGTTACGCCTAAAAAAGCGTTTAAGGAGAATAGTAATAATCAAATAATAATAATTCTTTTGTGTCATTATTTGCATGTTTGGTATTGAAGTCATCCAAAAGTAATCAGTTACATCACAATAATATAGTGATACTTAGAGTAAGTTACTGATTCCATTTTTTAACCATAACTTGTAATTGTACTGATTTTATTTTTTAAAGTAACTCTGCTAATCCAGTGTATCATTGAATACAGTGGTTACAAACGTTTTCTGATGAACCCCCCTTTGAAAAATGAAAAACTCCCAGGTCCCCTCATCGTGACAAACCTCATAGAAACTATTTACAATTTGTAATCACATATTTCATATCAGTAATACAGCTTTCTATTAATAAAGTGCTTATTGTTTATGATTCATTGAATTGATTTGATGAGTACAGTGTCTGTCAGAAGTATGTATTCATGTGGGAGTTTAAGTAGAGTTGTCAATTATGAACAAATGAATATGTGTTTGAAGGTTGGATTTACAAAACATGTGTACATAATCTGTAGTGTTATGAAGGGGAATATTTGTGTGTACAAAGTAAAATAGCGTGTGTGATTTCACTGGTTTAATCCCATGTGACATGTGTATGATGAATTAATAAATAAAGTTTGTACCAAAGTGGTGGTTTAGGTAGAATCTGATAAAAGACATAAATTCATACAAATTTTTATTTAGCATTTCTTAGTGCAGGGTGATTATTGTGTGTGTGTGTGTGTGTGTGTGTGTGTGTGTGTGTGTGTGTGTGTGTGTGTGTGTGTGTGTGTGTGTGTGTGTGTGTGTGTGTGTGTGTGTGTGTGTGTGTGTGTGTGTGTGTGTGTCAAAGCTAATGATGAATGGCTCCTTTTCTTGGGGAAAATCCTTTTTAGAATTTATTCTTCCTTTCAATAATTTCCCATGACAAGTTCAGTTTGACAATCTGAGAGACAATCTCAGTCAACAACTTGAGTAAGTAATAGTGTCTGATGCTGTAATGTCAATACAAATATAGTTTATTCTCCAAAAACATGATTATAATAAAAGTCAATATGAAAAGTGATAATTTATTTTCCAAAAAAACATGATTATATTATACATTGTAATAATTAACCTAATAAACCTAGTAAACCTAATGTAACTTTACATTAATAAACTGTTGTATTCTTATTATCACTCCTCAGTGGGAGCAGTCTCACACACACACACATCAGAAAACACAGACAGTGACATCAACACTCTCACACGAGAGACAAACTGTGACACAGTGACGTCATGAACAGGAAGTAGCACGCTCCGTACCACGCTCAATACCAAGAGGAAAAATTTAAATAAACATTTTGCAACATCAAATTACTCCAAAATTACAGATGAACACACTTAGCGTGTGTACAAGCTTTGATAAAGTTTCAGGTTGAACAGACGCCACACACACACACACACACACACACACACACACACACACACACACACACACACACACACACACACACACACACACACACACACACACACACACACACACAGACAAAGAGACCATCTTTGATTTATTAGGTAGATGTTAACATCACTTATAAGAAAACTAGAACGAATGAACACGAGATCTTTAATGTAAAATAAAAATAAAACCATGATTTTTCTTTTATGCTGCTTAAAAAATGTAGGACATGACCAGTACACTAACTTCAGCTATAGTTAATCACCTGCTTCATTTATTAAAAACAAGATGGTAAATCATATCAAATGCATAGATAAATGCATTAATTATTCAATATTAATTATTAAATAATCAGACAAACTGAGTTTTAATTCACATTCTATATATTTTTTGAAAGCATAATTAAGTAGAGATTCAAGGCTGATGGGCTGTTCCTATTAGAACATCATCAAGTGTGTGAGGGAACTTCCACTGACTTTTTCAGCCCTTCTTGTTCCTTTTCAGTAAGTTTCATCTCCACAGACGTATTGTAAGGGAATTACCCAGAGTTCATTGCATTGTGATGTATGTCAAGAATCTCCTGGGAAACCAGCTGGAGACGTTTTAAAAGCCACGTGAAACGAGTGAATAAGTAACAAAAACATTGTAACATAGTGATACATTTGAACAAATACCATATAATTCATCTGTTGTTACAGTTAAAGGTAAAATCACTTTTTGTGTCTTTGTTGCTCCTATGTTATACAGGAGATTATATTGACAGTTTATATTGAGATATGTCTAAGTTTTTAGTGTTTTAAAAGAAACCAAGAAAGAACAGGTTTAATCTGTGTGTAAATATATGTGTGTATATATGTTTATATTTGTGTAATTGTAGATATGTCATTATAGATACATTGTGTATAGTCTAAGTTGTTGTATTGTGCTTCACATGCTAATGTGACAGTGAGTGGCTTTGCTTTGTAGTTTGTTTCTTTTTTGATTTGTGTAAATTTGTTTATTATTTCTTAGTAACTTTTTATGACTCGACTAAAATGTAGTTTGGGAAAAAAAAAAAAATAAGAATGAGATTGTAAATGATTCCAATAGTATCAGTAATGCACTGGCTCCATCATGTAGCCTATAGGGAGGTAAATACATTTATGACACTGTTTAATGCATAAAATAAACAGTAACTGAACAGTGAACCCTGAAGTTTTTTCCTCTGAGAACAAAACAAAACTAACAAAATGTATTTACTGGACACAGAAATAACACATTTTATTTCTAGTGCTTCAAGCCCTCACAGCCTCACACACTCCATCACTTTCCAGGTGACATCAGACCAGCCCCCCAGGAATGGTCCCAGTCCTCCAGGAATGGTCCCAGCCCCCCAGGAATGGTCCCAGTCCTCCAGATGAGCTACTCTGTGTCTGAGTTGAACTGACTCTGTGCTTTAAAAGCATCCTTGTTGTTCTGCTGGTTCTCCTTCACTGAGTTCTAATCACTGCTGGTCACATGGAAAGTTTACAATCTATTCACATGGTCCAACCTGTGGAACAGCACATCTATACTGTAGCTCTACCACCACCTCCTGGCTCTATATAGATACTACATTTACCTGCACTTATTACAAGATGTTTAACTGATAATATCATCTGTTTTGCTGAAATGATTGATTCTCAATATTTAATGGTTTCACAGAACAAAAGGTTGTTTTCTGCACTAATTTACTCTTAAACCAGCAGCTGTTTTCAGACAGAAAACCTGTAAATTAACATCTTTAAGCATGAAACTAATTATGTAAGTTTAGTAGAGTTTACTGACGTTAGCTCAGGTATGTAGCCTGTGCTACTAAAACTATCTAAACAGAGGCTCATTTAGCTTTTTAAATACTTTAAAGTGACTAAATAAACTTTTTAATAAGTCCATGAATGAGACCCTTCTGTCTCCTGTTTATTTATTTTTTCCTCTCAACAATGTGTAGCTGTCACAGAGCCATCCAGATAGAGCTGTTATTATATTCTAATTCTACCATAAACTGTCATAAATGTATCTACATCATCTCCTTCAAAAACTCTAAACCCAACCTGGCAACACAGCTGTTGTTGACTTGTCCTGTGTTATATGTGTAGTTTATTTATTGTTTGATTTAGGCCCATTTATTTATTTATTATTTATATAGAATTAGATTAAATCAATAATATTGATTATGTGTAAAGGAGGACAAACATTACTCAGAGAAACTGTCGTCATGGCAACAATCTGAGGGAGTTGTGTGTCAACTTTCTTCTTCTCTGAATAAACTTTTCTGATTTACATCAACAGGCTTTTCTTTTTCCCAAAATGTTTTTTCCCACAATTCTTCTCCTCATAATTCAACTTTCTGGAACAATAATAAGAATATTGACTATTGACAGGAAATCAGTTTTTATTGGTCATTGATTTGAATGAAATTATTTTTGTGACTGATTTGATGGATTATAATGGCTCCTTATTGAGTTGTGCACATTTTATTAGAAAACATAATATATTGTTATCATTTCTTTTTTAAGAACAAAAAATTTCCCAAGTGTGATTCTAAATGAATGGACTCCATACTGTACCAAAACTTTACTTCATATAATCACTTTAGGAGTTTTTTTGGGTCAAACATTTAATGTTTAAGACATGTTTATCATTTTGTAACACATACACATACTGATAATAACATAAAACATGGTCATTAAACTGAACTGTTCCTGGACTGTAACTATGGTGATCTGGTGAATGTAACCAAATATAAACACAACTAACCACATCTATGCGGTGCCAAGTGTAAAAATTTAGTATAAAAGTTGTAGCTAACACATTTTCATTATTTATCTCACTTTTCTCATATTTAGCACATTTTCCTACATTTAACACAACATGTAACCACATATATAGAGGTAAAAAAGCATTAAATCTAAATATTGAAATCTAAATCTAAATGGTATATGTTATATCTAAATGTTAAATCTAAATCTAAATGTTACATGTTATATCTAAATGTTAAATCTTATATATAAATGTTAAATCTAAATGTTAAATCTAAATGTTAAATCTAAATGTTAAATCTAAATGTTAAATCTAAATGCTTAATCTTATATCTAAATGTTAAATCTAAATGTTAAATGTTAAATCTAAATGTTAAATGTTAAACCTAAATGCTTAATCTTATATCTAAATGTTAAATCTAAAT
Organism: Gouania willdenowi; assembly: GCF_900634775.1. NCBI lineage: Eukaryota > Metazoa > Chordata > Actinopteri > Blenniiformes > Gobiesocidae > Gouania > Gouania willdenowi. Next base: position 1,151,954 of record NW_021145227.1, on the reverse strand, counting down.
GTTAAATGTTAAATCTAAATGTTAAATCTATATCTAAATGTTAAATATACACACAGATATGTGCAGCAGTGACTGAAGGAGACCACGCCCCCTGCTGTCACAGCTGGGAGTTACCATGGAGACGCTTCAGCTCACTTCCCTGGTCCTCTGTAGACTTCATAAACCAGGAACGCTTTCCATTCAAACCAATCCTAGAGCAGTTAAATGGTGTCAACAAAACCATTAGCCACACCCCCTGTAGGTAATAGTGAGTGAAAGCCTCAGTGAGAATTGTGTGTGTGTGTGTGTGTGTGTGTGTGTGTGTGTGTGTGTGTGTGTGTGTGTGTGTGTGTGTGTGTGTGATCCTCACACACAAGCAGCTGATCAGAGCAGACACAATCCACACTGCAGATGAAATGTGTCTGTTCTCTGTCTCCACCTTAGATAATGTTTCTCTTAGTTTTACAAGCTATTTATCTCGTTTGTTATCACTCTCTCTCTGACTCAGGGCAGACTGTGCACGGACTGAAAGCAGATCAAGTGAAGTCCACCACACACACAGAGTCAGAGGAACCTCTGTGACTCTGTTCCTCATAAACATGTTTGTGCCTTTATTCTGTTGCTTCTCCACCTCAGTCTTTATTTTTCCTCTTGATTTGACAAAAGTCACGTTAGAGATTTCTGCTGGAATATAAAGCCATGATACTTTATCTGCTCTCAGATCAAGAACACACTGACTTTTGACGAGCAGCTCCAGCAGCCAATAGTTTTAATGCTTAAAACAGCTCATAAGATTGCTGTGTTGGTAGAAAGACCTCTGATTGGCTGACATCCATCCTGTATTGATAAACTTCATTTTCAGAGCCTGGAGAAGGAGAAGAGATTAACTGTCTACTCAGAACACTTTACAATATTACAATATGCTCAAAGATGATTATGGACTGCAGCTTTAAGCTAAGGGATGAGTACTGCTGAATTTTCTACTGCCAACTTTCTAGGTGTTTAGAACCGTGATCGTTTTATCTCAACCATATTTTTACACATTTTTGCAGCTTCATAGGCCAGTTAGCTCAGCTGGTCAGAGCGTGGTGCTAATAACGCCAAGGTCTTATTTATCTGGCCCCATACTGGCCAGATATTAATCAATGACCTTAAACCTGCTTTCATGTGTTGTAAATGTTAGTGTATGAGTCAGAAAGGACAAGGTATGAATATGTATACAATAAACACAGATAAAGAATATCTAAACTGTTAATCATTCCCAAACCTGGAAGAAAATTCACAAATAGCCAAAAATCTAGAATGACTGTCAGTAAAGAAGCTTCTTTTTGACATCTTAATAAATCAGCAAGTAGGACAAATACCAATTTATTGATGAATAATCCCAGAACAATTTAGGTTAAAGATCACATTACTCCTGTATTAGCCTCTCTGTATTGGCTTCCCATAAAATATAGAATAGAATTCAAGATTCTTCTTCTCACTTATAAAGCCCTAAATGGACAGGCACCAGTCTATCTCAAGGAGCTTCCCAATCCCACCAGAACACTACGCTCTCAAAATGCTGGCCTACTCGTTGTTCCATTTGTCTCTAGAAGTAGTATAGGAGGAAGAGCTTTCAGATATCAGACCCCACTTCTCTGGAACCATCTACCAACCACGGTTCGGGGGGCAGACACCCTCTCTACCTTTAAGGTTAGGCTCAAAACATTCCTCTTTGGTAAAGCTTTTAGTTAGGAACCAGCTCATAGCTCATAGTTAAGATGCAATAGGCATAAACTGCCGGGGGGGTCTGGCATGCTCGGTTGGAGAGAGGTTGGAGAGGGCGTTAAGAGAGAGGTCATTTAGGTTAGAGAGGGACCGGAGAGGGTCCCATTCCTCTCTCAAACACTCCCTCTATGTCTGCTTCTTCCCTTGTGTGTTTGCTCCTGTACTCCTTCTGGCTTTTGTCTTGCAGGTCTGTGGGATCCTCAGTGTGGAGTTACAGAGTCTCAACAACTCTGTCTCCACCCTTTCCTCTGCACACACCCAACACAGCATAACGTGATTGGCTGTTCATCATAGGAATGGGATCCACACAAGGTTCCTGCTGCTTAACAGAAGGTTTTCCTTGCCGCCATGATGAATTCATGTTGGGTGTGGGATACATATGTATGTGTATATACGTATATATGTATATGTGTGTATCCATAAAATGAAGAGTCCGTCCTTAAGACTGCTCTACTGTAAAGTGTCTTGAGATACCATTGGTTATGATTTGGCGCTATACAAATAAAAGATAGATATGATAGCTGAGACCCCCCCCCCACCCACACACACAGATATCAAAGAACGCAGAATCTGTCACACCATCCACCAATCAAGAGCCAGCAGAAGGAATGTCAGTGTGAATTTCACTGTGACATCATCACACACTCTGCTGATGTCATCATCAGGAGCTGGTCACACATCAAAGGACTCAGCAGCATATTGAGTATTCTTTAATGAGGGAAACCCTTCTGAGAGAGACACTATAACCCACAAACTCCTTGGACTCAGTGAATTTACTTAATCTCTGTCACTCAGACAACAGTTAAATTTTTGATCTAATGATGGAAGTGCATCAGTTCAATGTAAAGAGTCTGGAACAAACATGCTTTGAAACTCTGAAGGATCATCTCTGTCCGGAAAAATGCATTGGGCTGTGGCAGTTTACTAAAGTCTGGTATATTCCCATTTTGTTTCAACTGAAATATGAGGCCTTTCACTTTATCTGTGAGAATTTTGAGGAGGTTTCACTCTGTGTAGAGTTTTTGCAGCTTGCGGAGCAGGAGCTGGCTGATATCCTGGGTCAGGATGACCTTACTGTGACCCAGGAGAGCACAGTTTATCAAAGTGTTTTAAGGTGGATAAACCACATGCCTGAGGAACGAAGGGAGCCATTTCTACTCTGTTACCAAAGGTACGACTGGGGCTGATGGACAAAAGTTACATCACAGACAATGTGCTTAACAATGATGTGGTAAAAACAAACCCTGAGTCCCACCTCTTGGTCTCTGATACCCTTAAAGTCATGTCTCAACCTTCGTTACTCTGCTCTGAGTCTGGGATCAACAACACCTTGTTTTGCCGTCGCTTGCCAAACGCCGTCTTACTGATGTTTGGATTATTTTCTAAGACCATAGAGGCCTTTGACTACAGAACTAACAGCTGGATCACAGTTCACACTCATCGTAGTCTGGAGAATCCCATGACTCACTTATTCTTCTACAGCACTGTCTTCCTTGGTAGATGCTTCTACATTGTGGGTGGTGGTTTAAGAATTACTGACCCCCATAACATAATGTGGAGGTTTAACCTAGTCACACACACTTGGCAGGAGATGTCACCAATGCAGGAGTCACGGCACTCTGTGAGTGTTACTGTGCTAAAGGGATACATCTACGCTATGGGAGGCTACAGGGTTGATGGTACCTCACTAAGAACTGCTGAACGCTACCAGCCCAACATCAACCAGTGGACGTTCATTGCATCAATGAATGAAGAGAGGATCAGTGCCAGCTGCACCACACTGAACAACAAGATTTACATATGTGGAGGATGGAGTAATAGAGTACTGAATACTGCTGAGTATTACAACCCAGACACCAACCAGTGGACACTGATCACTCCTATGGGAACACCTCGGTATAGACTTGTTACATATATGGGCCACATTTTTGCAGTTGGAGGAAGCGATGGGTCCAGAGATCTGAGGTCTGCTGAGGCTTATGACCCAGGGACCAACACCTGGTACGATGTCCCTGAAATGGTCCACAGACACAGATACTTTGACATTGCAGTGATGAACAAGCGGATCTTTGTTGTCTCTTGTCACACAAGAAAGAGAATTGTTGAGTGCTATGACTACACTACAAATACTTGGTCTGTGGTATTTTCTGGCATGGACCACAGCAATGATTGGGTGAAATGCTGTGTGATTTCTGGACTTCCCAACATGGCTGAGTACTGTTCACCTCGTGAACCCATCATACTCAGGACACAGGTCAGAGATGGAGCAAATGTTATTTTCCATGATCCTAACTGGGAGTGTAACCTGCTCTGACCAGGTCTGTGTGTATCAATAAAAGTGTTTAAAGACATTAGAAGAACTAATGTGTGAATAAATGGATCAGTTCATGTCCCAGCTCAGATGGGATGGTTTTAATCAGCCTGGATCAACCTGAGTTGGTGATGATCTAGAAAAAAAATACTACATTTTAGTGGTGACAACATATAGCAGACGTGTAGATGTACTGAATTTAATTAGAATTAATGTAGTGGTTAGCAAGACAAGTATTCTAAAGTTTAAAATAAGCAGAAATGGATGATTATTAGATTAAATTACTTGAAATCAAACTTCCTACAGCACAATAACAAGTGAAATATACTGAATATAAACAAATAATTCTTGTTAAAAATTTTTTGTTTTTTTAATTTATGCAAATGAAAGCTTCGGAACAAGAAGAAAACAACTAATCTAAGTAAAAAATGACTCAGCATTATTGAAAAATGATTAAGCTGTTTCTTGATACAAGTTGACTCATCTTGAAATAAACCTAAATATATATTAAAACTAAAACCAAAATTTTAAAACCAGTGTTTGTTCTTAGAATAAACATCTTATCAGAATCACAACCAGGAGTATGAGTACCATCAACATTTATTAACAGTATGAACCGTACACCAGAAACAGTGGTTGCTGCACACTTTTTATGTCAAATTTAAGACAATTTAAGACTTTTATTTAAAGCAAAACAAACAGCAATGAACAAAACACATAATATGCTGCTGTATAAAGTGCTGTGATTTGTCACGTGAAGAAGGCAAAAACAAAATGATCAAACATTTGTGCAACACTACAATGTAAAGTATTCAAACATGTCTCAGTTCAAGGTCCATCTAACATGTGAGACCTAAGGACACTGAGGGAAAACTTGTGGCGTAGCTAGCCAAGTCAGGCACAAAACAACTTATTCAAAGGTATTGCAAACAAAAACAACTGTGAACTTGTAATAGAGAATAAGAACGCTACGTCAACTGTATAAACTATGGAAGTATATCTGTACCATAATTCAATTTAAAATCCATTAACAGAAATAATTTTTCATTTTCAGAATATAACTGCATTTTTAACTCATAAATAAAATGAATAATAAATCATCCATTTTCATTTTCATTTTCTTCTTCCCTTAAACATGACGCTCTGGTGGGAGGAGTCAATGCAGACTGGAGAAGAACTACAAACGGTTTAAAATCAGATGATTTCAGGTCAAAATAATGTGAGCAGCTGATTTTCTGAGGGTGCACAGATCCTAGATGACTAAGATAGTTTATAAATGTGATGACTGGACTACAATAGAGTTACACATAAGTAGTTTGATATTTGCAACCACTGTTTATTTGTCAAAGGTCACATATTAATTCAATGAAACTTTATTTATACAGGGACAATTCCAACAATAGTCACCTTGTAGTGTGAGATAACAGGCAACACATTGTGTGATCATTGGTTTCTAAGAAGGGTTTACAGATGAAAAGCTCTATTATAGCTAAGTGTGTGCTTATATTCTAATTATTGTAATATACAGTTTTTAATAGCAGACATGATATTTACAGTCATAATATATTGTGTTTCTGGGTGTGTAAAGGTTACAGATGTGCTTGAGTGAATTCATATTCTTTTGATATTTATTTGAAAATATATTTTAATTATTCTTTCATCGAAAGGTTCTTTTTTCAATGCAGATATGGTAAACAACACCAAAATTCAAAGATTCATAAAAATAAAACTTTATAAATCTTCCCCATGTGACCAAACTACTACACTGCATTTTTATTTTTTCTATTCATTATTAAATAATGATGACATGTATGGTGACATACGTCTGGTTTTAGACATGTCCTCTTTTGTTTTCACCTGGTGTCGAGGCTGTGTGAGGATATTTTACAAATTTCTGGGTTTCCCAGGGACTTTGAACGCATCTCGAGGCATGCGTTAATTTAAAAGACGTACCTCCGCAAAAATGTGTTCTATCTGTCACCTGCAGTCACAGATTTTTTATGCTATAGATATAGAATCAACTGCACTTTGTAAAAAAGACAAACAAACAAAATGATATAATGTGTTACCATTGTTATTTTGATTTTAAAACCAATCAGAAATAAACCTTTTTTTTGTATTTGGTTTTTATTTTTTCCTGTTTCTGGTTTTTCTGTTTTCCTGATTCTGGTTTTAAATTAATAAAAAAAATTACAGGAAAAAAGTGCCACTAAAGTAGATGTTTTACGTAATAACATGCTCCATAGTTAATTATTACTTATGTTTGCTGTGTCAGCATGTCTTTCATGTAATGTACAGGAAGTGACTTTAATTCAATTTGTTGAAAATTATTTCCTAGACAAACAAATGCAGTTATTCTGCATCATGCAGTGATAGACACAACAAACACATATACAGCTGTTATGTTACTGCACAATATCATATAAGTTAGCTGTTACCATAATAGCTTCATATTGTAACAGCTCTGCTGTTTGTTGGATGTGTCCGTTGTAGATGTTCCTAATTCCTACAGCGTTGGCAGTCAGTGAAGGCAACTTGAGGATGCGTAGTGGAGATGTGTGTTTACAGTCTATGGTGTAGAGAGTTTGTGTCAGAAGTTAACTTTGGATTCATCTTTGTAATTTACCTTTCCATGTTTTATTTGGTGTGGTCACAGCAAACAGTGACTCAGGAATTTTCATGCAGTGAAAACTCCTGAGTCATGATGGTAAACAGCTAGGCAGGCAGTATTGGTTTCACGTTTATGGTGAAGTGCTACGAAGTGTCACAATGTGTGTGTGCACTCTGTGTATCTGTTGCACGGTGTATATTCTGTTTGCTTTGAAAAAGTAATCCCACTAAGTAATCCCCATTTTTAATAAAAACACTGGTAATCTGATTACATGTTTTTAAATGTACTGTAACAGATTATAGTTACATTATTTTTGTATCCAGATTACATAACGCTGTTACTAGTAATCCATTACTCCCCAAGCCTGTGTGTGTGTGTGTGTGTGTGTGTGTGTGTGTGTGTGTGTGTGTGTGTGTGTGTGTGTGTGTGTGTGTGCGTGTGTGTGTGTGTGTGTGTGTGTGTGTGTGTGTGTGTGTGCGTGTGTGTGTGTGTGCGTGTGTGAGAGAGAGAGAGACAGAGCATTTAGGGGCTCCATCCATGAAGTCAGCAAAATGAAGGTCCGTCGTTCTATGTGATAAACACATGTATTTATTTATCTGAATAATATTCACTGTTATGCAGGATGTTTACTATTATTTGGGCCATAGTATATAGTCATCTTAAAGATGTAAATCCTTGTTTTAATCATAAATAAAAAATGGCCAAAAATGGTGGAAAAAGTTGTGAAATGGGATTTTAAAAACCACAGAAATTGGTTAAAAGTGGCAAATTAGAATGGACAAAAACGAACAGAAAAAGTGTTTTCAAAGTGTCAATATTGGAACAATTAGTTTAAACTTTCATATAATGGGCATGACAAATGGTGTATGTGGTTAAATTGGCAAAAATAATCATGAAATACGATGAAAAAGGATAAAAGTGACAATAATTGGTCAACATATGTGACATTAGATGCAAAAGTGGTGGAAAGGATTTGTAAGTGTCTTGAAAGTGGAAAAATGTGTATTAAAATAAACTAAAAATGCATTAAAGTTCAGGATTAAAGCCACAGATGCTGCAGGGCGAGAAAACACACACACACAGTTTACACACATACGCCCCAGGGACGCGTTCACACTGATTCTGTGTCACAAAGTCACATGTGTTGGAAAAAGACACACAAACACCACTTCTACTACACATTATTTGTGTAAACATTTGTTCCTCTAAAGATGTTTATTATGAAGATGAAGCGATCATCTGTAGTTTAAAGATGTGTAGCTCTGTGGGCCTGTACTACAAAGCTGCACTGCAAATTATTTGGTTCTTACCAAGAAAAAAAAACTTAGATTTAGAAGTGTTAGATAATTTGTCTTGTTTTAAGAGTTAATTTCTTATTTTAAGTGTTCAACTTTACACTACAATCTTATATCAAGCAAACCTTGTCTTTTTTGTCTCAAATAGGCAGGGAATCTTAAAATGAGGTAAATAACTGTTAAAATAAGATATATTACATCTTTTACCCAAAGTCTCCTCAAATAAATCTTGTTTTAAGATTCAGTAACAAACTCAACTTGCTTGATTCAAGAGTCACACAAAAAGCATCTGAAAAACAGAGTTTATTTCTCTGACTTCAAGCTGATGATGTTCACAAAACTGGCAAAGCAAACAGAAAACAGGCAAACTGGGTTCACCCAACACAATACATGATGTGTATGGTATGATACACCATACAGTACTTATTGTTCCTCCAGATTATTGTCTGTGGGCAATAATGTCACAAAGACTGTATTTTATTGGAACAAAGGTATTGTCTTTGAAACTAACTGGAAAATAGGAAATGCAGTCAATTAGTTCTTTTACAAATTCTGTAGCCTGGGCAACATTGGGAACTGCCACCTCATATGCCAGCAACTCTGGATTCAGATTCAGTGTTTCATAACGTTGGTACTCAAAAGCAACTAAAGAGGAATCTATCACAAAGATATCTTTTATCAGTCCGAACACTGGGAAAGCACCATCTACAGCTACAATAATCATAGATTTCCCACTTATGTACTTATTTCCATTGAGGATGTACCATTTCACAGAGACAACAGATTGCATGACCTCTATGCCTAAAAAATCTTTGACTTTTCTTTTAACATAATCAACATTTTTGACAGCTGAGACAGGCCCTGATTCTCTTTCACTAGCAAAAATTGGATGCTCAGTGCCTATTTCATTTTGACAACATTCAAGGAACTGATTATGGTTTGCAAGCGATTTACATACATTTTTGAAATTTAACTTGGAAGCCCACTGCTTAAAATAGCTATGCTTAGCTTCAAATCGCATACACATACTTCTTACTAAAGGACCAAAAGATATGATTTGGCTAGGTAGATGGAGCATGTAATGCTGCTTGGGAATGACATTGGATTCAGAAAAAAGTTCTTTGAACTGATGCAGATGTTGCTCAATCATGTGCCTGAGCCGCAATACAGTTTCTAATGAAATAACAGGAGCAAGGATAATTTGAACAATCTGAATTAATTTGAAAATAAATTTGACATACTCACTGTCCATATCATTCAAAATGAAAGGTAGTATTTTCAAAAGTATTAACATTTGTCCACATGACTGTTTTATTTTATTGTCATTAGCAGCTAAAGTGCTGACACTAATAGGACATGGCTTATCTCGTATATCTAGAGGTGAGTAAGGAAAAGTTATAATAGCTGAGTTAATCTCATCTAATTCTATCTGTCCTGACAGAATCAGGTTTTTTAACACAAGCTTTATTTCCATTGGTGCAACACCTTCAAAAATTACATGCATTATATCCTGTGGAGTTTGTTTGATCAGGTCAAATGCTGGAAAATCAACTAGCCTGCTTCTTCTGTTAATCCCGTAAGTGGTTTTGAGGGATGCTTTCAATGGTTCTGTGCTTGCTTTGTCTATTTCAAGACATTGCCTGATGTGGTTTTCCAAACTTCTTTCAGCAAACTTATTCTCCTCAAAAATACTTTGCATATCATCAAAGGAGCATTCACAATGTCTACATTTGCTATAAGCAAAACCAACACCTTGTTTAAACCCAGCAAGGTCATGTTGGGCAAGTGTATCTCCACATAAGGCTATCACCGCACCAAACAACTCAATTTCACCATTTGGGGTTTCAATCCGAACACCATTGTAAAGAAGTGTCAGATCTTTTAGGATTCTTTTTAGTATAACATCAACACCGCATTGAGAAATATCATTTGCCTTGGCAATAGCAAGGAGTCTTATAGCAGCCAACTTGGACCTAAATTTTGGATCAATATTCCCTAAAGTGTAATAAAACATCAATAATTTATTTGCAGAGGCATGGGGGCCTAAAGGGTTACATATTTCAATTTCATCGGTGTACAATAGTATTTGCAATGCATTTGGCCTTTGAGAATATAAGGGGTGGGATGTAAAAAGGGCTCCATCAGTAAAATCATACAAGAATCCCTCTCTACTTCTTTGTGGTACAGTGGTCAACATTGTGAAGATTCTAGAATTGGTCAGTAACTGCTTGAGACTTTGAATGAGTGGCACATAGTAAAAACTTTTGTTTCTTAAGGCCATGACCCTTGAAGGACCACGCTTTACCCAACAAATCTTCTGGGACATCACAACTTCCTCTGGGTTGACTGGATTGAATAGTTCCCGGATAGTTTTATTCTGTCCATATGCTGTGGTTGAGAAAGGATCCGTGAATGTATCAAAAGTAGCCAAAGCCTCATCTTGGAGCTGAGCAGTTGTCTCTGGATTCTCTTCAAACACCCTTCTGATTCTCTCCCTCAGTGTGTCAAGGAGAGCAGCTTGGTACTGTTGCACCCCCGAGATGACGCTGTTGACAGTTCTCTGTGAAAATATATATATAAAAAAATATATATATATATATACATATATATTCCCCTCATATAATTATTGCTAACAGGCCCATAGTTAACATTGAAATATAGAAAGGAATTATTACAGTAATTATATTTTTTTATAAACATTGTATAATCAAGGAATTATTATACGATATCAATAGTACCATTAAAGCATTTGTCCATCAAGACAAATTTACCTGTGACAAGTGGCACTGTTCCCGGACACTGATGGCGAATGCCGCTGCAGATCTAGCAATATCAGGTCTGGCTCTGGATGTCACAGCAACAGCCTGCTCCTTCAGAAAGTGATAAAAGTAAGAGTAGATAGACACAATCAGGGTTGATTTGAATTGTTGTTGTTTTTTTGTTTTTCTTACAGTGAAGTGTTTTTTTTTTTTCAAGATTATAAATTAGACTACAACAAACAATGAGTGTGTAAAATTGACTCAGACAGCAGTGTTATTATTCAGCAAGTAAGTACCCAGCTCTAATTACCGAGGTAACCTTAACTTTACTGGGTACTACTTTGTTTACAACTAAAAACTAAATGAACTAAAGCACGTAAATAATACAGTCTATGAGAAAATGTTTCCAATTATTGCCCTCTGTATAACGTTACAGTAGTTGAAAACATTTTGTCCCATTTCTCCTTATGGAGAAAAGCGTGCCATAATACGGACTAATTGATGAGGAACAGGGCGCACGAGAGGGGAAAAAATAATTTTAATCCCACATTTGCCTCACTTGGACCTGAGCAGCTCTATCGTCTCTTCCCAAGGTAAGTGTGAAGTTCGTTCAATTATGTGCGTTTCACGTGAATAACGTCATGTTACGGAGGTAACTTAGCATTCACTGAAGACAATTAGCTTACTGTATATGAAAGAGAGAGTGTGTCATATAGACTGTAAAAAGAAGGTAAGATAGCCTACTCCTGATTAATGCGTGCATTCCCGGTATGGATTCAAGGAAGCCAGGCTTTGAATACACCATTGTATGTGGGAAATAAAATAAAATAAAACAAAACAAAACACTTTACACAAGTCAGCATCACACAGAGAGCAAATTAATTGGCGAGATAGGCCCTCAGAGGTCAAAACGAATGGAACTGTGGAGACTTACGGATTCAAGGCGGCCGACAGCGTCAGGCTGCTGTGACGGTTCAGGTAGAGAGGCACCAGGTGGGACAGCCACAGTGCTGTCCGCTGCAGGGGTGCTACAGCTGGCAAAAACGGACACACCAAATGTTTCCTGTCCCAAAGAGCGAGAAGAAGGCGTCGTACTCCATCCACTTGGTGGGCTTCCAGTCCGAAAATACTGAAGGTGCGTCCGTTTAATGTGGCGAAAGAAGGAGTTGAAAACTCTAAAGTCCTGTTCACATCCATCAATACCACAGTAAACCCAAAAATCCGGGCTGCGACTGTGGCTTGCATTAATGTGGCTTAGTAGGACTTTAAGACTTAGAGCAACAAAGACGAAACAAATCATACACCTCCACGCTGCCATGATGCCGAACCGTCTGTGATGCACCGTTGGCGCCAGGTTTGCTCGGCGATATTGTTGTCGCTGGCTGATGACCCTGAGGGGGAGGGGGGAGGGGGGCACTCATGCTATCATTTGTATTTATTATTTGAACACAAAATTTCTCCGAGTATATGTTATTTCATTAATTTTAAGATGGTAAATGTTTTGTTTTAAAAATCTTTTATTAACAAGCTAATGTTTACATCCTCAGTTCATGTCGGCTCATGTCCTCCAACTGTCCCACCTCAATGACGTCAGGATTTACGTTACGTCCAAGTGATTTCCCCGCTTGAGAAAAAAAAAAAAAAAATTCCCCGCTTGAGTAACGGAAGGAGGCACGTTACATTCGTGAAGGAACAGCGGCTCAAGGTCAGTAAACTTAATTGAACTTTTAATATTAGTCGCCAAAATCATATTTTAGAGCAGATTGTTGCTGTGACGGTTACCGTTTCAATTGTTTTTCACCGGGGTACTTGCTTAGCAAGCTAGGTGGTGTTAGCTCATGTGCACTTTTGCATGCTAACTAACGAGCTCTGTTTGGCTGTGTTTTTGCTAGGTAGCCTACCACGTGTTGGGCCTAATTCGTCGGGGAGCCGATGAATCTTGAATGGATATTTTTGACGATGCCACTGTATCGGTCTTGGAGGGTAAGTCACAAATAAAGTTTATATTTGATGTATAGGTGCTTTTGGCATGTAGTTTGTAGGAATAATAATAAAAGCTGATAGCTAAAGAAAACCAAATTAGTAAATTTGCTATTCATTATCTGATTTTTTGAGTAATAGCCACAGTTGCAGCTCAAATGTGCTGATTAATAATTTAAATGAATTAATTAAATTAGTTAATGTAAATAAATAAAAAAAATTAAAGGTGGGCATAGATTAATTTTTTTAATCTAGATTAATCTCACTGTAATCTTGGAGTTAATCTAGATTAATCTAGATTAAAATGACTCATTTGAATTCTCCCGAAGGCCCTCAGAATATGCGTGCTCCCCAAATAATCACTAAAAGTAGCCTAAGTCTTTGAGTTTATTAGCCCAGGGGCTCATCTCCTGTCTCCAAAATGCAAAAATATCACGGTTTCATGATATCACGGTATTATGATAGCGGTCTTTTTTTTTTTAAGAAAAAAAACTTTTCAATTGAACAGTCTCATATTTTTAAACAATATATAGAAAACAAAACAAAACAACATGTGCTTCTCAATTATTTTAGTCATGTTAGAGGAAACTAGCTGGTGTTATTCACCTTAGCAATAAAGATTGATGAAAGAAAAAAGTTGTTGATAACTTCTTTTTTTTACTGAGGTAGATATGGTTACTAGCATGCTAAAATAAATCATCATTAGCATGCTAGTTACCATATGTGCATCAGTTTAAAATAAAAACATTACAAAAGGATAGATGAAGAAGATAAGATATCTGCCAAGGTAACAAGATAATTTCACTAATACCAGACGTTAGCAAGCTCATTTCACCTCGTTCATTTCAAGACAGCATTAACTTTACCTTGAATTTAGCAACAACAGGGTGATGCTCCCTAACATGCGCTGTCATATTCCATGTAGGCTGCCACTGTTCGTTTTGAACATCGGGCGGACTTCTTCTTCCAAGCCGTGACCGTATGGCTTTTAATAGTAGCTGAAGTATTCACAAACAGCCGACTTGGTTCGCTTAGACGGTGGAAAAAGTTCCGGGGCTCGGACATCACACAACCTGCCTGTCACTCTCACAACACACGCAGGTGCGCGGGGGGGCGCCGTGCGCGGGAGGGGGGGGGGGGGGGGGCGCCGTGCGCGGGGGGAGGGGGGGGGGGGGGCGCCGTGCTGAGCCGCGCTGCAGCTTCACGGCATGAGAGACCTCTCATGCCTGACGAAACGTCACATTTAAAAAAAAGGAAAAAAGCGCTCATAACGCAGGAATTGTGACCCTTGAAACTGGTAACCGGCTAATGCCTGGACCCAGCTCCCAACTCAACTTTGAGAATAGATTAACGGCGATATTTTTTTTATCGCCGACAAGATGGCTCACGTTAACGCAGCAAGTTAACGCCGATAATGGCCCGCCTATAAAAAAAATATGACCAACACTGAACTTATGGCATAAAGGTAGCCCAATGTTTAAAGTCCAGACTTTAACATTTTTACCCTTGATTTTATTTGGGGCTGGCATCTTTGTGAGATAGGCTTATGATTATTTTCGCTGACTTTAAGGAGGCTTCATAGCACAGACAACTAGTTAAACAGTTTACAAATGTGTTGGAGCTCAGAGGGAGAGATAAATGGCACCTCTTTATGTTGCTTGGTACTGTAGCTTGGCATTGCTTCATCTTAAGGTATTTATTTGTCATATTACAGCTGCCGGTGTTGATGAGGAGGCTTTGAAAGGCCTTAGCCGGGAAGACCTGAAGGATCTTTTTCCTGGTCCTGGACATTTTCTCAGAAGAAAGAAACTTTGGGAGTTCATCAATCAAAATGTAAACACAAATTGGAATAAATAATAGTTATTAAAATTAAATTGTACCATATTTTAATGGTCCTAATGCATTTTGTTTTCATCCTACACTGAAAAAATGGCCTCATGGGGGTTGTGGAGCGTTAATGATTTTAGTTTTCACATTCGACAGCATTTTTTTATGTTTGGAAGTAAACATGATTTTGTCATTTGAAATGTTCACATTTTTGGAGGATGTTCCCTCTTTATAAAAATTATATGTCCTTGTAACACACAACGTTCACGCTTTCGCTCAAAAGCCACGCCTCCCACCTGAGAAAGTTTCAACTCTTCGCCCAAATTTTCAGCCATCTTGCCTCCCTCCCGCAAGCTGGAGCAACCTCAAGGCTAGTTTGAAAAGGTAAGTGTCTCTGAATTGTTATAAACGTTAATGGGATACAGGGAATTCTTATCATCGGCTCTGTTATTTATATTTTATATTTTCGTTGTATTTTGACTTTGCCTGCTAGAATTGCAAGCTGTAGCGCGTGGCGTGGGCTAAATGCTGGAAACCGCCAGTATTCTTATGTCAGTCAGCCACTCAAAGTTATCAAATCTATTTTTCATGTTTCTGTCAACCTTATATATTGATGTTGACCGTATATGTCGCAAATTATGTACATTACCGCACATTTGAAGGCTGTCCTTTGCGCTCGTATTTTTGAGTCAGTAAATAGACGGAGCCCATTTGTCGCGTTTGAAGCGCCAACCACCTGCACCGTTTGTCAAGTTGTGCGTTATGAGCATTTCTGAGTTTCTAATTAACCAGAAGTCCATTCCCACCGTGTGGGTGACACTAACCGGGTTAAATATTTTACCTGGCCTTGTAATAGTAGTTAGTTAGGGTTATGTAAAGTTTAAGGAAGCTGGCTTATATACTCACTAGTTTGAATGCTTTCTTTTTTTTCTTTTTTCTTTTTGTTTTCTTTTTTTTTGGTGGGGGGGAAATAAATAAAATTGTAGAATGTTATTTTTTATATTTATTTGTTCAATTATTATTTTTTACTTTTTTTAATTCGTTTGCGGGAAATTGACAAATAATATTTTACACAGCCAGTCTTATTTTACCTCATCATCATGTTTGTTAAGCCAGATATTTATCAAAAAGCTTTAGATCAGTGTTTTTCAATCTTGGAGTTGGGACCCGATGTGGGGTCACCAGGAATTTAAATGGGGTCACCTAGAATGTCTTGTACTTGATAAAAATAGCTGATAAAAAATATTTTTAAGTTTTAATAAATTATTTTTCAAATAAAAACACAACTGTATCCTATACCCTGACTTTCTCAAATAGAAAATTAGCTCATAAAGCAGGAATGATGAAAGAAAATAATAAAAAATAAAATACTGTATAAAAATATCTGAGCTGGTGCATTGTGTTACTTCTTGCAGTAATCTTAGTAGTTCTGTATTACATATTGAATAAAAAATTCTCGGAAAAAGCCTGTGGGGTCGCCAAAAATTTGTGATATTAAAATGGGGTCATGGTCCAAAGACCACTGCTCTAGATGTTAAGATGGATGTTTAAATACACTAAGCAAATATAATTGTGTATGTCCATTGTGTATATTTGTATTGTGTATATATTTTTATTGTCTGAAGTGTAGCGTGATGTTATATCTTACAGATTCCTATTTCCAGTAGAACTGGCAAATTTAGTTCAAAGTTCTCCATTGAGAGGCTCTGTAGTTGTGGTGAGTATGTCTTCTGTTATTAAAACTTAGCTCCAGTTGATAAAATGACATTGTTTCTTTTCTCTCTTTTTCAACAGTGAATGTGGCAGTGTAAACTGTGCTCGGTGGCAGTTGCAGGTAGATTGGCTTTATTAAACCACTATAAATTAAAACATCCACACCTTGGGCGTACAAGCCATTATCCGTGTACTTTTTTAGAGTGCCCTTGCACATTTAAAACATGGAATGCATTACACATTCATCACTCTCGAGATCATTCTACAAACGATAAAGCAGTAAAAGTAGTATCGATATTTATTTTGAACCTTATTTCTGACATGTGTTTATAAGGGTGGAGACGAAACCAATCGAAGACAAATCGAGGAGACCACTGTTGGCATTTACATCCGGAAACCAGACTGCAACTCTAAGCCAGGTGACATCGGCGTTGTGATCGAGGGTCAGGTGGTTTTGAGGCAGGTGGACAACTTTCCACTTGCTGTTGCTATGTTGTTTGGTTTAATTTATGCATTAAACCTCGACTACCCTCGTTACCTCAAATATACATTTGAGGTGTTTCAAAAAATCCTAATGGAGCTGGAGGGCACCACTCTTTCAAAAAAGGTTCAAGTACTCAAGAACAGACTCCATGAATGACTGAAAATGCCAATCTACCTTGGGGGGTAAAACCCAGTTTACAATGTTTAAAATGTTGCACATATTGGATGTCAGTATCGTTTACTTCACTGTTCAAAAAACTTGATGTCATGTGCTGTGATTTTTGTTTGCACTGTTCTTAACCTGTAAGTATTTAAATGTATCTGTTTGCAGAGTACTGCATCAGTTTAAATGATCCGAGTTGAAGACCTGTTTCCATGCACTGTATTGCATATTGTCATATATTTTGTTCATTCATACCTGTAGCCGTATATGGAAAGAAATGCAATGTTCATGTGCAATGTTTTCTAAGGAAAAAAAATTGTAATCCAGCATTTTTGCAATGCTTTTTTTGTTTCATGTCAATGTGTTTTTGACTGAAATCCATTTGTGGATTAAAAGTGGTTGAAGATATTTTGTTTCCATCCCTTTTTTTCTCTGAAAGATGTGATGCGTGTAGTGGCATAAGATGTGGTTGTAATTGTAGTCTTTGCAAACTAGTTTTTAGTGGTAGAAGATCATTTTTAAACTAACATAAAATATTTTATAGTTATACATTTTAAAATTAAATCTAATTTAAATGATAAAATTTGAGTTATTTAATGATAGATCTATGTTCAATTAACATATATATATTTTTAAAGCTTAACAAAATAATAATATGTTAAAACACCATGAAAAAATTATTTGAGTGTAGCGTATGTAATTCATGTAATGTGCACGTGATTTTTTTATGTTGTCAAAACATAACTTTATTTAGTGGAACCGCTTTCAATGATTTTATTATGTTGTAACAACAGTTTTCTTTTTTCAGTGCAGTTTACACACAAACGCCCCAGGGACGCGTTCACACTGATTCTGTGTCACAAAGTCACATGTGTTGGAAAAAGACACACAAACACCACTTCTACTACACATTATTTGTGTAAACATTTGTTCCTCTAAAGATGTTTATTATGAAGATGAAGCGATCATCTGTAGTTTAAAGATGTGTAGCTCTGTGGGCCTGTACTACAAAGCTGGATACGTATATCCTGGATTTATCTCCGTTAGCGGGTTTCACCTAACCAAACATTCTCTGTCAGAGAGCAGCTGCACTATGAACTGAGATATCAACTCACTCTCTTAACCCAGGTGATTTCAGCCTGGCTACGTGCACGCTCCTGTGACAGGGGTGAGAAAGGACCCCCACACTTTGTGTATAGCAGCACAACTGCTGTATGTTCCTGCTGAGGCTGTCAGCGTCACCACAGTGTATAATGAAAGTGTATAATGAATGAATGAATGATCTGATTGGTCCGTGGATACAGAAAGTGTCTGACACACACAGCCTCAATCAGCTGACTAGGCATTTTACAAAGATTATCATTCAAAAGTATTAATATTGTTCATTTTTAGTGAGTCACACATAAACCTTTTAGTTTCTGGGCAAAGATTTGTCCATAGAGACTAGAAACAAATGTAGAGACTTTATCTTGTGTTATTGGAGAGTTTTCTGATGTTTTAGAGACATAAAAAGAATATCTAAACTGTTAATTTTTCCCAAACCTGGAAGAAAATTCACAAATAGCCAAAAATCTAGAATGACTGTCAGTAAAGAAGCTTCTTTTTGACATCTTAATAAATCAGCAAGTAGGACAAATACCAATTTATTGATGAATAATCCCAGAACAATTTAGGTTAAATACTAATAATACTTACTTTGTATGTGTATGCCTTGTGTATTCAGGTGTCCAACCATCATTTTGTATCCACAGTTGTGATGGAGCTGCAGAATGTAGGTTATACTTTCATCCAAATCATTGTCTTACAATGTAGTGAATAAATCATGGACTCTGTTTATCCAAAACAATGAGAAAGGTCACAATAGACATGAAATGAAAACTGTCTGTGAAATGATCAAACCATTGTATGTAATAAAAACTCATAGACTAATAATAATGTAGCCTATTTTTAATGATCAAACATGTACATATATTAGCACACTATAGCTACAACTGTGCTTGTTTTGAGATTAATAAAACTATCCAGATAAAAGTGAAGGTCGTCATTTGGTGAATTGTTTTCATCTTTATCAGCTAAAGCTCGTAAGTCATTCACTAAAACTCTGAAATCAGCCATCTTCACTTCTTCATCTAAGCCACGCCCATCTGCTGCAACAGGAAGTGGATCTGATTGGGATGAGACTGAGGTTAGTCCCTCCTACCTCATTAGCATATGTACACAGAAATGTGGAAATAAATAAAAGTAGAAATAGATAAATACATGTAGAAATCAATTTAAGACATTGAATTATTCATGTCCCATTTATTTACCAGTTTTTATTCATTTATTCACACATTTAATTATCTATTTATTAATTTATTCCAATATTTAATTATACATGTATTTATTTATACTTTTGGCAGGTTTGGTCCTCCATACTCCCTGAGCACCAGTCAAACAAACTCATGTGCACTCCTGTTTATAGAAATACACAAAAAGAGGATTTAAAAGACATTCATAATTTAAAACTACAATTATGAATAAAAATAAAGTGTGTTTAAAGTGTTGATGAAGAAAATAGAGTACAGAGGTGTGTTCCATAAAGGAGGGTTAACAAACTCTGAGTCTATCCATAAACTCTGGGTCAACAAACCCCACGATGGGAAACTCTGTTTATCTGATTCTATTACAGCTGGTATGAAGTGGGTTAATCAACCCTGAGTATGTAAACCTTGGGTTACTTACGTGCACGCGTGCGATAAAAAGCCATCATCAATGAATCAAAGAATACTCAAACTAATCAGTCGGTGTTTGATGAATATGAGCCTGTTCTAAAGGTGTGTTCAGTCTTTAGTGACTATAGTGGCTTAAATCACCCGTAATTAGTCACATATTTTGGTCGCTTCATCACTTTATTGCTTCAGTGACGTGATGAGCGGTGAATAATATGAATAAAATGTGTCTGAGGAGACGTGTCAGCAGCATAGGATGGCTACATAGAGAGTCCTCCTGTTACACTGGATATAAAGACAGTAAATGCTGCTTCATATCACATAATTTATATTGATTTTTAATGTAATGTCGCCAGAGTCATCTCAACGTCCTAAAAAATGTCATAAAAAAATACTGAAACAGGACACGAACCCACAACCAGTCGCTTACAAGTGCAGCGTCACACTTCACTGCACCATCATACCTTCATAGATGTATGATCTACAGATTTAACTGTATAACAATATAAAACAATAATCGAGCCTTAAAGGTGGATTAATTTAAATGATCATCTCCTCCTTTATATTATCCACAGGTTTGTATTCAGTGAACTTTACTACAGACGTGTTTTAATGTAGATCAACCTCTCAGTGTCTTTCACTTAATGATCTACATCTACAATGTTATAAAGAAAAACTACCGTTTGCACAAAAAAAAAAAAAAAAAAAAACGTAAAGCAACACATTAGTAATGATGTGAACACGTCTGTGGTGTGTGATGTTACTAATGTGTTTCAGAGAAAATTCTTAAAGTTCATTAAAGTGTTCAGAAACGGTGTTCAGGTGGGCGGAGCCAGGTAAAAACCCAGGGTTTCTTTGATAAAACCTGCCAGCGACCAGGTTTAGTTCATGAACAATGTTGCTATGGTAACATACTCAGAGAATAACATACCTCACGTTTAGGAATGAGATACTCAGAGTTTCCCTCATTTGAGCCTGAATATACTCAGAGTTTGAACATAACCTGCTTTATGGAATACCACTCAGGGTGGCCTCAGGGTGGCCTCAGGGTGGCCACAATAGAAAGACAAAAAACAACAACAATTTTACACCTTAGCAGCCCACTGCTCCTCTGTGGTGGTTAAATCATAGGTTTTCAACACTGGGGTCGTGACCCCATGTGCCTGGAAATAAAATGAAGTCACCTGAATCTGAATCAGAATCAGAATCATCTTTATTGGCCAAGTGTATGTTGTACACACGAGGAATTTGACTCGGTCAACTGTGCTCTCTCCAATAGTGAAAACATTCAATAATAAACAATCAACTAGAAAAGATGATAATAAGTATAAACATAAGTATAAATATAAACAGTAGTTAGATTAGAATGTGCAAACTCGATAAAATAACAAGATAATAATAATAATAATAATAATAATAATAATAATAATAATAATAATAATAATAATAATAATAATAATAATAATATATAAAAAATAAAAAAATAAATAAAAAATAAAAAATAAAAAAAAAAAAATTAAGATAAATAGAAGGACAATAATAGAAAAGAAAGATAATAATAAAATATAATAATAATAGAAGGAAAATAGTGCAGTAGAGCATTGATAAGTAGTGCAGGAGAAATGTCTAGTGATAATAAATTAAAATATGTTTTTAAAAAAACTGATTGAAATTATGTTTTTCAATTTGATTACAGTGAATTAATTTTTTTATAAAAACAAAGAAAATAAAAAAATCCATACATCTATTTTAAAATTAAAATATGTTATAAAATAAATTAAAAAAAATAAAATAAATAAATAATAATAATAATAATTTCATTCCTTGGCAGCCCACTGCTCCTCCGGAATGGGATAAATCAGGGTTTTTCAATGTTGGGGTCGTCACCCTGTGTAGGGTCGCCTGGAAATAAAATGGAGTCACCTGAAATGTCTGGTGATAATAAAATAAAATTAAAAACGAATTCAAATTACATGTCTTATATTCTAAACTGTTTAAAAACTGTTTTTAAATAAAAATGCACATTTTAAAAATAAATTAATTATATTTTTTAGTTATAAAATGTAATTTTAAAATAATTAAATAATATATTTTTTAAAATATAATTGATTAATTTATTTTTTTATCTATTTTGCACATTTTTTTTTTCATTCAAATAAAAACGTCTAACACATGATGTCAGTATTCTAAACTTTCACTTTGTGCACTGATACTGGCTACTCTGTATTTGTAAAACTAACATGATCAAAACACTAATTTTAGAAAAATAAGTCTCCATAAATGTGTGATATAAAATGTGAACCAGTCACTGATCTGTCAGTTTATTGATGTGACTTTATTTTATGACTGTAATTGGTTCATCATGACCTTGTAACTTTTACAACTTAAACTACCTCTTTTTTTCACTTTAGAATGACATTGCAGAATTTGATCCATAGAGATGCTCTGGCCCCTTCAACGGCCTGCAGCCTATGAAGGTGAAGGTTCTAAAGGTAAAAGAGGAGGTCAGGGTGGTGTCATGGATAAAGGATAGTGGCTTCTTTTGTTTACATAAAAATGTTCCTGAAAGTTAAGTTTGATTAAAGAATCTTCTATTCAAAAAAGTCAGTCTTTACTTGGATCACAAACACTCATTGCTATGTTATCTGCGCAGCTGAACAGGTAGTAGCAGCACCAAGATTAAGGTAAATGTAGGTGAAATGAATATTATCGATATCTGTAAAAGAGAGATTTAATGAATGCAGAGTAGTCAACTGTTTTTAGAGACAATATTACATACGTACACACTAAGCATGTGGAGATTAATCGATATGAATCGGTATCTAGATATAAACATGTGCGATGCAAGTGTATGGATTCATTCAGTGACATTGGTACAATTTACGGGTGAAATCGAGATGCATCGGTCACTGCGTGCCTGCATCGGTAAAATCCATGGTTGCATCCACTTTCTCATCCATCCATCCATCCATCCATCTATTTTCTGATCCGCTTGTTCCTGTTTTCAGGGTCGCAGGCCAGTTTTTTATGATGTATTTCATTCTATCCAGTTTTTCTGAGGCACATTGAATGCATCATCAATGCTTCGAGTTTTGTTTTGAACACAGACTGAATCCAGGAAGCATGTTGGTACTGCTACAAAGTTATAACAACACGTAAATCAGACGTAGGAAGATGGTAAACTTGACCAGAATCATGTGGTTTGTAAAGAATTCTTTGCTGCTAAATCTGACACAAACTCAGAGGCTCACTATTATCAATATGGCGTTTCTGCTGTACCCCCCACCCATGTGTGTAGTTTGCGAGGGGGCAGGGAGGGCATTGGTCAAAAGTTTGCATTACAGTTTTCCCAATTTAATTAAAAGAATACAATTCTTAATATGATGTACATAATACACAAATACGTTAAGTGCCATAAAACACAGTGACAGTACTTTATACATATATAATAATGTTTGATTTAAATTGAGTTGATTTATATTGATCATGTAAATGGCAACTGAAGATACAGATGTGGAAACCAAACATTTCCTCTCTGACTTTGTCAGACTCATCAATGACTGATTATTTGGTCAAATTTATACTAGTTTTTGATGAAGTAATCAGACATAATAATGCAGTTACAGCAGAATTAAAGAAATGATGAAAAGCGGAGGAAGCAGACACAGAGAAGGACAACTCAAAGGTCCCATGTCAGGACCAAACCCCACCAACCACCGACCCAGGAGACGTGCTAACACAGAACCATGAGTTAGCATCATGTGATGAAGACTCCACAGAGAAACAGGTGTGAGCCTGTTCAACCAATTTTGTAAATGTTTGTATATTCTCTTGATTTTCTGTTTAACACTATTTTTGCTATTATTCCTACTATTACTATCTTTGATACTGTTATTGTTGTCAGTTTTCTTTTGTTTTGATTTAACCCTGATCCTGCTGGGTTTTTGTACATAATTACTGAACCAATTGTGGAAAACTCTTGATTACAAATTTTTGGCACTCAATTAACAGAGTTTTGAAAAAAAAAAAATTCAATATTCTCTCTAATTTTTTGTATTTATATTTTATATTGACCCTGTTTTTTCTTTAAATGCTGCTAGAAAAGAGGGACACACACACACACACAGACGCACCAGTGTATTTTAAGTTTAACACATGAAGACATCTGTTAAAGTAACAGTACCTCTATACACTAACAGTTGTAGTTAAGATGTGTAAATAGTTTAGAGGATTTGTTTTGCATTGTTTGCCCAAGTAAATGACTATATGTGTACCTGTTTATTTTTAATTTATCATTAAGCGTTACATTTAGGATACAACAATAAAACCTTTATTTGTCCCACAAAGAGGAAATTTACAGTGTTTCAGCAGCAGTAGATAAATAAACAGGGTAATAAACAATAGGAGATATTTACACACACATGGTCCTGTACACAGTACAGTGAGAAAGAGGGAAGATAATGGTGCATGAAGGGATATTACACAAGAAAAATATGAAAAAATGTAATTCTTAAATTGTCTTTTTTCTAATATGTTTATCTAAAGTCTAAGATTAGTTTTTTAATTCTTAATTTTTGAAGGTGAGTACAAACATGACAACAGTATAATGTACATTATAGTAAATTATTTTCCTTTTTAAAAAGCTGCATTTATTACACTTTGATTGACATAATTCAATAAATATTACTGTTTTTTATTTTCAAAAAGTGCTTACATAAGCATCTTCTGTTATTATTTTATTTGTATTTTTTTCTGCCCTTTTGAAATGTCCAGTTTGCAAACAAGAGCAAATAAAGATACTTGATGGTAGACTACATTAACTGTCACTTTTAATCTTAAAACACATATTAATACAAGAGCACATCTCAAACAAATACATAACAATTATAATGTAGTTGATAATGTAAAATAAAAACACATTTTCCTGATATGTTACAGTGAGAAAAACACAGTTGGAGGATGTGGGAACCTCTCACTTACACAGGTACAATAATCTTATTATTATCCTGCTGTGTGAGTGTGTGTGACCCAGGCTTTGTGTTGGCAACAGGTTGTGGGTTCAAGTCCAGCTCACAGCAAGGAGCACGTCTGGTGACTCTGTTAAAATACACCAGAAATATCTATATAGAGGTACAGGTGATACTGTCTATGATATTTCACTATTGCTTTTTGCATCTTTTCCTTTGTGTGAGGGAGTGTAAAAATTGTCCCCTGCCTTTGAGCAGCTAGCGCTCTACCATTTGAGCTAATTCCCCTCTCACTGAGAGGATTGGGAGTTGATGAAGTAGGTGAGTGTAGCTGCTCAACAGAACAAGAGTATTTAGTTACTTTGAAGGAGTAAACCAGGAACGCTGGTCAACACAGTGAAACTGTTCTTCCTGATGGACAAGCTTTTCCTACATGTTGGTGGATTCTGAAGAGAATTCTTCTTCTTCTAATCGTCAAATCATCTTCTTACAGAACATTCTAAGAACTGTTTATAATCTATTAGAAAAACCTTTTTACTGTGTTTTTCTTTCTAAAAGATGTATGTGTTCTTTGTGGTTATCATGACCTCTGACCTTTGTGATAATCTAAGACTAAAATCATTCTCTCTCTTCCTGTAAATGCATTTTAATTCTAAAACTTACAGTTGAATGAACTATTCCTCCTGTACAAAGTAAACACAAAAAATAAGCAATAATACCACAAATAATATTACAATAAACTAAAGCTTCCCTTCAGAAAAAAACCATTACATATATTATTGCATACACATACTTTTTGTGTTCTAAAGGGAGTGGGTGGAAGTAGAACTTATTAGTCCCACCCCTTTTCCTACATTACAGTAACAAATAATCAATTTTTAGCATCCTGTTATCAGACCATTGCTACTGTTAATGAATGTATTGTCTCATTTTTATGATTTTGATTAAATACACACGTTTTAAATTGCCTGATAATTGTGATGATCAAAGGAAGAAAATCACAGAGTAAATAAACAATGAGCACTGGAATCAATGTGTCACATTTATTTATTTTAAAACACTGAACAATAAACAGTCTAACATGCCAACAGGCAGCAGCAACATAAATCAAACATTAAACTATGGACACAATACAAAATACAACTAAACATTATTCAACAATAACAACTTCCTGAACTGTTGGTGTCCATTTTCCAGCTGACAGCAGGTTTATGTTGGAATCCTGTGCAGCCTGATCTCTGGGTTCTTCAGTCCAACACTGGAACCAGAAGGTGTCGTCACCATCCGTGTGTCGCTGGGATCTGAAGATGATTCCTGCTCCATGTCTCCATCCACACAGAGATGTGTGGATGGAGACAAACATCTTCTCATGAACTTGTTGGTGGTGATTAAGGTGAGATTTGCTCTTATAAGTTTTTCCACATGTGTCACATTTATGAGGTCTTTCTGATGAGTGGCTGGTTTGGTGACGTTTTAACTGTTGATATGTTGTAAAAACTTTGTCACACTGGTCACAGGGACACACTTCATGTCCAGTGTGAGATCTCAGGTGTTCAGTGAGGGTTTGTTTGTGTTTATATATTTTCCCACAGTGGTCACAGTGATACAACTCTGCTCTGGAGTGAGTCTGCATGTGCAGAGTTAAATGTGATCTTTGTGTAAAAGCCTTTCCACACTGTTCACATCTGTGAGCTTTGATTCCACGATGAATGAGGAGATGTCGACTGAGGTCTCCAGATTGACTAAAAGTCTTTCCACATTCATCACACATGTGAGGTTTCTCTCCATTGTGAACAAGCTGATGTTGTTTCAGGTACTGTTTCTGAGCAAAAGCTTTTCCACACTCGTCACAGATGAAGAGTTTTTCTCCAGAATGGATTCTTTGATGTACAGTGAGGTTTGATTTCTTGGTAAAGTCCTTCCCACACTGGTCACATGTATGTTTAGCTTTAACTCCAGCTTGGCTCTGCTGTTGAACTCTTTGCTCTGAAGTTTTTCTCTTAGATTTGTTTCTTTGTTGTGGCTGAGCTTCATGGTCCTGAGAGCGTTGAGGTGTCACTTTGTTCTGGCTTCCAGAGTCCTGTAGAACAGTTAGAGATTAAACACAGAGAAGGAACCAAACAAACATTTGTTTCTAAATGTGTTCCTAGAAAGAACAGTGGCTGTTAAAGATGGATCAGACATAGCATTAGGCTTCAGTAGGAGATCAACTTCAATAGAACATCCACATGGACGTCAGGAACCAAAGTTTACCAGCAGAACATTGACCAAAGCATCACTGCCTCCACAGCTCAGTGGCAGGATGGACATTAGTACTTGTCTCTTATCAAATGAAGCTTATTTACATCTTATTAAATAATGTGGAGAAAATATAAGGAGAAGTTAGACTTCAATCCACTCATTTCTCACCATATTTGCTGTCACGGCTGAGTGGTTCCACAATCCTCCATTCACCTGTAACATCAGCATGGATTCAGCTCCACCTGAAGGATAGAAGAGACACAATGAACGTGAAGGATCTAGAAATATTCATTCATCCTTTGCAGTGTTATCACTTTGAAATTGACTAAAATGATCAGTTTGTTCAGAGATCACATGATGTGGAGGAAAATATTTAGATTTTGTGGCTGAATAATTTAAATTCCCATTGATTTGTAAATGAAGGTCTTCAGAGGAAACAGTTTGACTTTGAGGTTTGACTTTGTTCTTACAGGATTAATGAACAACTTGTAATGAGCTCATGATTGGCTAATTATGGTCCTATAATATCTGTGTTAATAGAATCATAGACAGAATGACAGAATCTACCAATAAAAATAAAATCCACTGTTAAATGCAGAAAGTGACATAATGTGAATGAAACGCTGTCATCGTGAGGTAAAGGGAAATGTTAAAGGGGACCGTTCATTTGGTGCACCCCAGCACCCCTCCTGGTCCTGAGCTAAACAACATGTTGAAGCGTCCACCTGAAACACGTCTAAACTACCAAAATACTGAGCAGACCAGTTCCCACGTAACGTTTATGTGTCTGTGAAGCTACGGCCATTTCTGGTGAAGAGCTGCAGTTGTTCTGTTGTTGTGGACGAGACCAACGATGACAGGGATTGTAGAGTCTGAAACATCATAGGTTCATGATAACTTGATAGCTTCTAATACTGTACAATATTCTGCCCTCTAGTGGTGAAATAACTGATGTATTTGTTTTTGTTTAATCATTATAGTCTGGAATGATGTCATCAGGATCATTTAAATTAGTTTAATTTAAATGAAGTTGATCAAAACTTAATCAATAAACCTGATCAGATTCAGTAAACTATTGATCCCTGAGGGGAAATATGTTGATATTAATGCTGCTCTCATACATCTTTATATGACATATATAATAAAAAAAATTAACAGTTTTTGTTTAAATATAATTGTAATATATTTCTAAATAAATGAAATAAAATAAAAAAAAAAAAAATCATTTGTGTGAATAAAACAGAAAACAAAATATCCCTGAACTTATTGATTAAAGTCAGGTCATGTTCTCCACCACAGATCCTGGATCAGTACCAGTAGTGGGCGGTTAAGGAAGAATTGTTGGTAGAATCGTGCACTTTGGGTTAAAAGCATGAAACTTGGCACATAGATGGCATGAACACTACTGATTATTTTAGGATGTGGATCCACCTCAGCAACCTCCCCTAGTGGTCGTTATGGCCATTTTTCTCAAAATGGCCGTTAATTTATTGAAATACATATTGAAATCCGTAGCCGAGCTCATGCTGCTTTATAAACACGTGTCTGTTTACATGTCAATCATGGGAGAGAGCTTCCTGGAGGCGTGGCTTCTCCAGCTCAGTGCCGAGTCAAATTCGTCATCAAAGTGGGAACGCGTCATCAAAATGTAGCGAGGTGTTTGGGCTCACCCTGTAGTAAGAAAGGAGCAAATCACCCTCTAACTAACGATTGAGGGAATTAATTAAAAACTATATTTAGGACATGTGTATGAAGCCCTAATAACACTTTATCATGTTTAAAGAACAGAAAAGTTAATTTAGCCTAACATGTGCCCTTTAAATAAACATTGTTTTGTCACACTGGCTCAGCACCTAAATTTGGGTTACACACACACACACACACACACACACACACACACACACACACACACACACACACACACACACACACACACACACACACACACACCAAAAATTATCCAATTCAGACTAAATGTTCAATGTTAAAATGAACATATTTAAATATATATATATATATAATATTGAACTTATTTTTCAAGGACAAATGTTTTTAATAAATAAAACCAGAGTAAACATATTTTCTAATGATAATCTGTACTTCTTTAAGGAAATCTATTCCTTCAATAACTACAGTGTTCTTTCATCCTAGCAGATTAAAATGAATCCTCATATTATGTCTGTAAATTGTGTCTTACCTGTAGCAGCCATTCCTCACTCAGGTCTTTACTATTTAATCTTTCAAACTTCACAAAAATGTTTGTTTTACTTTTTGATCCAAAGACACTCAGAGATATTTTACTACTGAACCACTTGTAGTGAGAAGCAACTGAAGATTTAGTTTTGTTTGGTTCTCTTTCATCTTGCTGCCACGGCAACCGTTCACTTTCAAGTAATGTCAACAAACTGTTTCTTAAATTGTACATGTATACATACAGTGTGAACAAATTTAGTTATTGTATTTAAATACTATACTGAACTAATATTTTTAAGTATATGTACTTTACTTGAGTATATTTATATTTTTACACTACATTTCTATTGATGCCCTTATTATTACTCTGAACTTTTTCTCTCCTGTCAGCTTAGTTTTTTGAAATAGCTTAATTTCTGATAATAAATAGTTTCAGTTGATTCTCATATGGGTTATCCCAGTTCTATAATACATTTAGTCTGTCACACTCATCAATGCATTCACTATTTCAACACTAAGACCCACACAAACATGGAAATCACATCTTGTTCTGTCACTTCTAAAGTTTGGGTTCAAATAAAAATAGTAGGCCTGTAAATCTGATTCATATGTGAAGTCCTGTCTCTGCATTGACTGCATGTGTAGGACATCCTCATTTTCTGTTGGTACACTCACAGTATGAGCCATGTTACTTTTTACAGTAAAAACATATTAAGTAGTAATAAATAGTCTGAAGCTCCTCCTGATATATCACATCTATTCTGTAAATATTGAAGTCAAACACCCTTATTTTATGTATTACACACACACACCTTTGGCTCTGAAAGCTCTCAAACTGCTTCAAACACTATCATCTACATAAGATATTAAACTTATTTTTGAAGGAAAATATTTTTAAAATATTATAACCAAAGTTAATGTATTTTCTAAAGATAATCCATACTTTTATATATTTATTTATTGAAATAAAATCTAGTGATTTCTTCAATGACTACAGTGTTCTTTCATCCTAGCAGATTAAAATGAATCCTCATATTATGTCTGTAAATTGTGTCTTACCTGTAGCAGCCATTCCTCACTCAGGTCTTTACTATTTAACCTTTCAAACTTCACAAAAATGTTTGTTTTACTTTTTGATACAAAGACACTCAGAGATATTTTACTACTGAACCACTTGTAGTGAGAAGCAACTGAAGATTTAGTTTTGTTTGGTTCTCTTTCATCTTGCTGCCACGGCAACCGTTCACTTTCAAGTAATGTCAACAAACTGTTTCCTATGTTGTACATGTATACATACAGTGTGAACAAATTTAGTTAATGTACTGACATTTTACTTGAGTATTATTTTTAGGGGATAATTTTACATTTCCACTGATGTCATTATTACTCAGTACTTTTATTTATTCAATCAGCTTCGTTTTTTTTTTTTTTTTGTCACTGGCCACGTTTACATTTGAGCTTTAATTCCTCTTTAATTCAGAATAAAAGTTAAATCATCTTTAAACTGACCTTGTAAACATTTAATTCCTAATGTAAATTTAATTCCAAATTAAACTTAAATCTGAATTAGGTGGCTGGTTTATTCCAATTTCAATTCTGAATTAAATAATTCCTCTATCTTGTAAACACTTAATTCTGCTTTAATTTAATCCACTTAAACACTGTAATTAACTAGTATTTTCATTATGTACTTTATATGAGTATTATTTTGGGGGATAAGGTTTGGTTGGAGGAGATGATGACACTACCTTTTCTGGGTTCATATCATTTGGAACATGATTAATAACTATAGTTTGTCAGATTAATGCATTAGGTATTATCATTGTTGTACATAGACGGATCACAATTACATACATTAGGAACAAAAGTTTAAAGATCATTTTATTTGCTATCACAGTTTTTTTAATACTTGTGGTACTTTTACTTTAACAGATTTAAGGATTCTAAACTGTCCAAAGTTTCTGTAGCCCAGTAAAAAAAAAAGCTTGGGTGTTAATAAATGTTAGAAGATGTTCACTGATTAAGGAGGTTATTTGTTTTATTAATCTCTGAACATTTGAAAACATGTGTATTTTTCTGTTACTTGAAAAGGAATGTTTATTTTTGTATGTAAACTAAACCAATTGTATAAGGCGAAGAATATGTTTTGTTTGGTTTGAAGAGTATATGTGTAGTGACCAAAAGTGACCAGAGGAGGTGCTGTGGAGGAAATGAAGAGCCACGGAAGGTGTAGAGAGAAGAAGAGGAATGGAGAAAGAAGAGAAAGAAAAGGAGACAGAGCAGATAAAGTTGAGAGAGAAAAGAAAAAAGGAAGTCCATGTTCAGAGTTCATGTTTTAGAGGACCAGCCACACAGAAGAGGACGTGAGATTGTCAACCCGACACAGTCTACTGAGCGGACTCTGTGTGAGAGTTGTACGTCAGACCGACGGATGAACATTAGCCTGTTAGCATTTAGCTTAGCTTGTCCAGCAGAGTGATTCAGTGCTACGGCGTCAATCAGCCATCCACCTGTCCTGCTCGGGAAACGAGAGGAGAAACTAGGCTGGTGTGGTGTGAAGTGGACTGCTGCTGTCGGAGAGAGGATTTTCACCGTTGGAGGAGCTAACACCACGTGGAGAGTTTGGACCTTGAATGCACCACGGAGATCCGCCATTTTCCATCAGTGTGGAAGTGAGGGGAGGAGAACACCCTGAAATACAGGCCTGAACTTGTTTTATTTTTATATGCTGGCTTTTTCAGGGTTTATTTTGTTTTATTTTATTACAGTGGGTCCACATTTTGTGAGTGTTTTATTTTTACCTTACCTAAATCTTTGATTGTCTAAACAGTGATTTTTTTTATGTTTGGTTAATTCAAAAAGAAAATAATAACTTTGATATAAAGCATTATTAATCCCTACTTTTGGTATTTATTATAAGTGGTGAAATATTTAATGGGCATGTGTTTTTCCTGTTTCTATTTTATCTTAATAAATCTGCGGTTGGGATAGGCTAATTAAAAATTCAATACTATTTATTAAAGAGTCCCAGAGCCTTGCTCAAAGAATTAGAGGGAGCAAGAGCGCTACATTTCCATTGTTCTTTTGTCTTATACTCCATGTAAAGAGGTCTTTTATTAGTCTATTTTCTTTTTAAAGTGGTGCCATTTTTGTGGCTTTAGACTTCAGTTACATTTATGTATAAAATATCTTCCCTACATTATAAACAAATTAAAAATATAACTATTTTTTTTATATTTTCTGTTTCCACTTGATCCAGAATAATAATAATAATTCTCAACAAGAATTGTTGATTGATTTGTCACATGACTGCTACAGGGTTTGAGTTTATTTTATTTAGTTTCACATCTACCTGTAGCTCTTTGTTTTTTAGACTGATGACAACTTGTTTGTAGTTTTATTTCAGCAAGTTTCACTTTTACAGTTACAGTTGTGGACCTTTGTAAGTGAATACACTAGTTACATTACAACAACCAAATGAAACTGTATCAACTAAGTGAATTCATAAAAATGGCCTGTGTAAAGGCTTTTTCAAATGAAAAAATTGTTGAGCAAAAAATAAACACAGAAAATCTGCTCACCGGGACTCGAACTCGCAACCCTGGGCATGAAAATCCAAAATATTCCATAGGACAGTAGTTTCCAAACTTTTCACAGTTGAAAACACCTTCAGACTTTGAACCTAAAGCCATGTACCCCCTACTCCTCCACACTTAAAAAACATCATAATGTAATGTCATATACAGTTTAGCCCTACAAGGGAATTTTTCACTGAATTTGACCTGTTGAGGAATAATATATAATGGAAAAAAAATAACAATAATCTGTTAGCACATAAGAAAACATCTTATTCAGAATTATCACTTGTTTGATTTATCTAATCATTTAGCCTACTGGTATTTTTAGAAATAAATCTATTTCCTCTTTGTTTTAGAAAAATAAGTCGACCAAACATTTGTTATGTAAATTTGTTGTTATGTTGCTGCTGTTTTTTTATCCTGCAATACGAGCCAATGCAACCACATTTTGTTATCTGTACTGTAAAGTTTAAGTTTGAATGACAATAAAGAAAGTCTAAGTCTTGATTGAACATATTGCAGTAATACAACATATTGATCAGCCTGAAACTGTGAAATACAACTCACTACAACTTAAATAAGATGGATGAGGTTGAGAGGATGAACAGAACTCTGCAATGTTTGGCTGAATTTGAGAAAGTCTGAGTTTTTAATCGTTCTCCACATAAAGTCAACAGTAGGAATAAAAAGATGAACTCACAATATTGAAGGAAAAGAAACATTTTGACTTTACAAAATAGTTGAATTATTTAGCTCAAAATAAGCATTAAAGTTTAAAATAAAACCTTTATTGTAAATACATAAAAACATTAACATGAAACTAAACAAGTGATATTAAAGATTGTTAAACAAAACTTAACATTTCTGATTTTTACTCTAGAGAAAAATAAAAACAGGAAATACTGTTTGTTGGCTAAACTCCTTAATCTAGGTTTCAAACTGGGATTAAAAAGATGAAATGTAAGATTAACAAAATTCTATTTTGTTTTCAGATATAAAAGCATGCTGTTCTTGGGAGATAACATTAGCTTTTGCTGATATCAGAAAATGTCCAACACTTAATTTTCTAAATTAAAAGACAGAGATGGTGGTCAGAAATATGAAATACAATCATTTTTTATTTTTATTACAAGTTGGTCAGTATGTGACTGTCCATGGACACCAGCACGAGGCACAAGACGGGTTCTACTTCCAGGTTCCATCGTGGGAGAGTCACCAGATGGGTTCTACTGCCATCTGTGTAAATCATAGCTTTCAGATATTACGTTAGAATAAGGGGTCGTACGTCTTTCATCCACTTTGTTGAAGTGGTGAAACACTTACCCTGAGCTTGGTTCTGTTACTGTAAATGTCTGCACTGACACAAGCACTATTACCTCATCATTTCAATAAGCATTTTATTTATGTTTTCTTTGATGTTTATGCACAATTTATGCATAATCAATGTAATCTGTTTATGAGACAGTTTGTTTTAAATGCATAAATACTAAGTTTTTGACATTCCACCTAGAATGTTTTATAGACTTTATATAACATACTGTCAGCATTTCTTGCTTTCAGAGATTCCTAAAGATAGGAATAGTTTTCTTACTAGAAAATGTTTTATTAGATGCTCTGACACATTGGATGTATTGACACAAACACTTACCTCATTGAATTGTTTTATTTATCCAGGTTAGCCACACCATGTCTTGTTCTCATGCACATTATTTTGAAATGGTGTTCTCTAATAATAATAATAATAATAAAAAAGAACCTAGTTTGATCTTTATACACATTTTTGTACTTTTTTATTGCATGGGAGAGAACTTTTACTCTGAGTACATTTTAAATGATCAACTTTTTACTTTTACTTGATTAGTAACTTTACTTCGACTTAAGTAAAATGTCATCAAAGTAACAGTACTTCTACTTAAGTAGACTTTTTCTGTTCTCTTTCCACCCCTGGTTGCTATAGATACGATCAACAGACTGATGAAAATAACGGTGATGGGTACAGAGTCAGAGCGTGCAGCAGGAGTCGCCATAAGATGGATGTTCCCGTCAGATTTCCAAGTATCTTGATCATTTAAAAAAAAATTCACAAAAAACAGAAAAAAATTCACAAAAGCTCTTTTCACTAATTTTTCCTCCTGTTTCTTTTTTTTCTGTTTTCCATGAATCTCTCATCACTCGTCTGTCAGCCTGATTATTTACAGTAAGTACGTTACTCACTACTACACGGGTCACTATAAGTGAAACACTGAGGTATAAAGAGTGCTGATATATTTACTAAAGTAGAAGAAGTTAATGTTACTTGATTTAAATTGTACTCAAGTACAATGTTTATTTTTGGTAATAAATCTTGGTACGGGTCCCTTGCATACATAAACATCTCATGTAGAAACTTAAAAAGGAAGAGACCAAATCTACCACAATTACAACTTTATTTATTTTCCACAAAGGCATCTGTATAAAAGCTTTGTAAGAATGTACAATTATTAATAAAATAAAACAACATTAATTAATTCAAATCAAAATCAATAAATTCTCAGGTTATATAGTATAGATACATTTATGAACTCTAAAACTGAGAAAATAACCTCCATTCAACGCTGTTTTGGTGCCGTACATTACATTTAATCTGATTGGTCGGCTATAATGTGATGCATTACGTTAAATCTGATTGATCGGCTATGATGTGATGCATTACATTTAATCTGATTGATCGGCTATGATGTGATGCATTACGTTAAATCTGATTGATCGGCTATGATGTGATGCATTACATTTAATCTGATTGATCGGCTATGATGTGATGCATTACGTTTAATCTGATTGGTCGGCTATAATGTGATGCATTACGTTTCATCTGATTGATCGGCTATGATGTGATGCATTACGTTTAATCTGATTGATCGGCTATGATGTGATGCATTACATTTAATCTGATTGATCGGCTATGATGTGATGCATTACATTTAATCTGATTGATCTGCTATGATGTGATGCATTACATTTAATCTGATCGGCTATGATGTGATGCATTACATTTAATCTGATTGATCGGCTATGATGTGATGCCTTACATTTAATCTGATTGATCGGCTATGATGTGATGCATTACGTTTAATCTGATTGATCAGCTATGATGTGATGCATTACATTTAATCTGATTGATTGGCTATGATGTGATGCATTAAGTTTAATCTGATTGATCGGCTATGATGTGATGCATTACATTTAATCTGATTGATCGGCTATGATGTGATGCATTACATTTAATCTGATTGATCTGCTTTGATGTGATGCATTACGCTTAATCTGATTGATCGGCTATGATGTGATGCATTACATTTAATCTGATTGATCGGCTATGATGTGATGCATTACGTTCAATATGATTGGTCGGCTATAATGTGATGCATTACGTTAAATCTGATTGATCGGCTATGATGTGATGCATTACATTTAATCTGATTGATCTGCTATGATGTGATGCATTACGTTTAATCTGATTGGTCGGCTATAATGTGATGCATTACGTTTAATCTGATTGATCGGCTATGATGTGATGCATTACGTTTAATCTGATTGATCGGCTATGATGTGATGCATTACATTTAATCTGATTGATCGGCTATGATGTGATGCATTACGTTTAATCTGATTGATCGGCTATGATGTGATGCATTACATTTAATCTGATTGATCGGCTATGATGTGATGCATTACGTTTAACCTGATTGGTCGGCTATGATGTGATGCATTACAATTAATCTGATTGATCGGCTATAATGTGATGCATTACGTTTAATCTGATTGATCGGCTATGATGTGATGCATTACATTTAATCTGATTGATCGGCTATGATGTGATGTATTACATTTATTCTGATTGATCGGCTATGATGTGATGCATTACATTTAATCTGAATGAATGAGTCATCGTTTTAACTTTTTAAATTAATAATTTGTTTATGTTCCTTGTCTTTTATGCCTGTGTATTAATACTAGGCATGCAACAGTAATATTATCTACAGGGTTTGGCTCAATTATAATTGTATTCGCATAACTGATAAGTATGCATTATTGATAATTAATTACAATTATGACATAATCGTAAATGCTAAATTCTGTGGCCGTTGTGATCTTAATTGAATTGTAATTGAATTCTAATAATTGACTTAGAACTGTACCATGGTTCCCCAGTTTTATGTCAATTACAATTACTATGTCTAATACATATGTAGTTCATTAAAATATATTTTGTGTGTGTGTGGGTGTGGGTGTGTGTGTGTGTGTGGGTGTGGGTGTGTGTACGGATTTGCACTGCAATCTTAATAAAGTCCCCACAGCAAGTAAGGAAACAGCTCCACCAAGATCCCCCCAACAGACAAGCCCCCACCCCTCCCCTATGTAACATACTAGGGGCTCAGGAACTGACTACAAATAAAGGTAAACAGAAATAGGTCCGCCTGTTGAACCAAAGTGTGTGAATAATTGACAGACAAAATAATTTTGGGTAAGTATATATATTTAAGATATTTGGAGTCAGTATATATTTTATATATATTATTTAGTTGCTATTAATAATTATATATAGACAATAAACAACAATAACAAAAATACAATCACAAAACACAAAGGAAATCATTTCTTATTTCAGAATTCAGCAGTTATAGTTAGTTTTCTTTAGTGTGTCTCAGTTCAGTTTGTTTGATTTCACAGAGTTGACATGTGAAGGGTTCCACAAAGTTCTTTCGCATCGGAAAAAAAAAGCAAAGCAAACAAACAAAAAATCCCCAGGGTATAATCCAGATATAAGGTCCGTGTGTCCGAGGAAACAAAAAGATCAGATATTCCTACTGCGATGCAGCGGTGGTTGGGTGGTGGCTCGCCATCTAGTGGTTGAGATTGGTAGGTGATCCAGAACTAACAAAAAAAACCTGACCTATAAAACAAGGCCAACAACATTTAGTCAAAAAGCTAATAAAATTAGTACCTTTTAAAGAAGAAAATAAATGAACCTTAGCACCCTTAAATATAATTGGTCATTGTTAAATAAATGAACAGTTATAAATACTTGAAATAAATCACAGCAGAAAAATCCATCAATTTGAAGCTTCATTATATACATTAGGGCTGCAGCAAACGATTATTTTAGTAGTCGAGTATTCTATCGATTATTCTGGCGATTAATCGAGTAATCGGATACAATTTTTTTTAAATTTCATTAAATTTCTTGAACTTAATTTAATAGTAATACATGGCAATGACAATAACAGAAGTCAGTTAAATGAATAACCAATTCAATTCCTCTTAAGATAATTTTTTTTATTGGCAGACTTAACATAGCCGAACTGGTAGCTGCTTCTTTCAAGAAAAAAGAGTGCATTTAAGTTTCATTGGCATATTCTGTATTTTAAAGATGACAAAAAAAAGTTGACAAAAAAACTGAAACATATTGCCACATTACACTCTTGTTTTTTTCTAAAGTACAAAAATAAATAACAGTAATTTCAAATTACTTTTTAAGAAGGTGTAAAAAAAAAATTAAGATAAAACTGAGGCATAATAATAAACATTAATGTCTTTCTCCATACTGTGTGTCTGTGTGCGCGCTCAGCTCTTTAAAGGAGCCTGTGGTTGCAATGAAGGAAAGTAAGCATATCAACATGCTCAGAACTGAGGCTCGCCCTGCGCTTCGATGCAATATTCCCTGCTGCAGAAAACATGCGCTCTGATGGCGTAGATGTTGCTGGGATACACAGGAAGGACTGTGCTAGCTTTGACAGTGTTGGATAGCGCGCTGCATTCACTTTCCACCATGACAGCGGATTCTCCTTCTTGGATAGAGGATGTTCTCCAAAGGGACTGAAGCGATGCGATTACATTAAAAATCAATGTAAATGACGCAACGTCAATTTATCCCCCCCTCAGCGACGCGACTTGCATGATCAAAGTTGAAAAATTTTAACTTTTTAAGCGACGTGAAGCGATATCTCCCGTCCTCCACTGTCTGTAGAGCGGAGGCAGCAGCCCCTCCCTCCCGCTCCCGCTTCAGTGCTGACGGCTGCAGCGGAGGCTGTTCTACTTCCTCAAAGTATCAGGTTCAAAATTAAAGCGGTAAATTTCTTTAAAACCACAGTAACTACTGATCAAACACATTCTGAGTGAAGTCATCCTTTAATATCTCCGTTAAGTTGATCATTTAACCGTAGAAGCGGAGCAAGAAGGAAAAAAAAAGACGTCATCAACACTCTCTCTCTCTCTGTCTCTACCCTGTTACCGGGGCCACACACACACACAATTTCCCACGGCACACCTGACGATCTCTCGCGGCACACTAGTGTGCCGCGGCACAGTGGTTGAAAAACACTGATCTAAATTAAATACTTCTGTGAACGTGACAATAACATTAGACTTACCTGTTGGATCCGCTCGGCAGACTTGATGCATAAAGCGGATGCTTTCGGCTCAGGTGTTGTAGCATTGAAGTAGTGCTGTTATGGTATGCTAATTCTGTTTTGCAGTACACGCATTGTACTGTATTTTGCTCCCATTTTAGTTTATAATGGTCCCACACTTTCGACAGTTTACGTCGTTTTCTTTGCTCTCCTTGTCGCTCGTCTCCCTCGGTCTCCGTCTCCATTTTGTGTTCCGCACTTTGCGCGCACATGTAGGCATCAAAAGCGGAAGTGGCTTAAACGAAGCATCGAGTCAGAGAATTTTGCCTCGATGCATTTTTGTAATCGAATTACTCGAATAACTCGAGGAATCGTTTCAGCCCTAATATACATTCACAGTTAAATATAAAGTGCACTTTTAAATCAAAATCATTAGCTGTAACGCTAAGTCATATCATAAACATACATGTCTTCAACTTATTCTTTAAATAATTCATTGTTGTTGTACAACACATCTAATTCATTCAAAAGGTCAAAGCCTTTTCAAAACCACGTCATAGTTAGGTCTGCAGTGTATCAGTTTCTGAATTAAAAATAAATAAATATATTTATGTATGTTATTGTCCTTTACTGCTGATATGTGCACAACCCCGTAGGATGTAGTTTTGCCCAAACATCCATCCATACATTTTCAGACCCACTTATTCCTGTTTGTCAGGGTCGCGGGGGTCTGCCGGTGCTAATCCCCGGCTCTCATTGGGCGCTGGGTGGGGGTACACCCTGGACAGGGCACCAGTCCATCGTAGGGTTTTACAATGCTGTAAAATCTATGGTTGTCAGGCATTTTTTCCATTACAAAATTTACTTTTAAAATTTAAGTATATTTATTTGTTTCTACAGAAAATCTTTATCATTTCAACATTTCATTACCGTAAAAATAAAGTTTTGTCCAGTCTCACAATTAACTGTTATTTGATGTATTTAATACAGTAAAATGAAGTTTTGGGATTTATGCTCCTTTACTGTTGGAATTTGACAGTCTGTATATTTTACTGACTTTTTTTTTACAGTGTGGCTACTAAAGCATAAAAAAAAAATATATGTGTATATATGTAAGACCCTAAAAAGTAGTTCAAATTTAATACTGTAAAACAGGGGCGAGGCTGCAGTAAAGCATAAAACCTTTTTAATTATTGATTTTTATACCATACTTACACCTGTTCCAACTCAGCTAAGAGTGTTGAAGCAGGTGTTCGAGTGTCATTCCTTCATTTTTGTGCACCCCCCAACGCAAGTGCACAAAATGACAGAAAAATATACACAACAATAAAAAAACAACAAAAATACACAAAGCAAAGAAACACACACAACAGTTTTGTTCTTGAATGTATTGGTGATCAGATGATGACGACATTGACTTTTAAAATGTGGTCCTCTGATCACATAAACATTTGTCTGCAGTCCTTGATGTGATAAAACGTGTCTATCTCTGGCACTAAAAAGGTGGCACATGATCCAGACCAATCATCAATCAGCTCAGCCAATCAGAGAACATACAGTGTGATCCACTCTGCCTCCTGGGCCAAGACCATCAACAGTAACATTTCCTGCTTCCCAGAGCGCCCACAGGGAATTGTGTCCTTCTTCTGCAGGAAGTAGAGGATGCTGCTGAGGAAGACCAGCAGCATCAGACACAGAATGATCACCACGGTGATCGCCCACTGCCCTCAACTACAGAAAGACAGAGACACAACACACACACACACACACAGGTCTTGTTGTGTCTTTAGATACACTACAAGTACATTTTGCTGGATTTACACATTGGACAAACTTTTTCTCACATTATAGCTCCAAAACACAAACTTCAAACACATGACTAAATAATTACATTTTAAT
Source organism: Gouania willdenowi (assembly GCF_900634775.1). NCBI lineage: Eukaryota > Metazoa > Chordata > Actinopteri > Blenniiformes > Gobiesocidae > Gouania > Gouania willdenowi. Next base: position 1,111,085 of record NW_021145227.1, on the reverse strand, counting down.
TTAACTAAATCATTTTCTTTTATTCAGATATATTTCACACAAAGACATTTTGCACATTATTGCTGTCTATCGCGTGTTTTGGCTCCGGGCCATTCTGTTTCCACCAACATAGCTCCAGCTCTGGGAGCCAAAAACCGGGGCTACGCTGGCCCCGCATAGCTTCTGGTCTACAGGCCAGCTCTGAAGTGGGCGGGAGGAAGGGACCCTCCGAAGGCGGGGCTATAAATGTCTTGCAAGAAACGAAGGTCAGCCATTTTCTTTCGACTCGACTGGAGTTCATACCGCGTGATACCCAGAAAAGCTGAAATGGATAGTAAACATCTTAAGCAGCAATGGTCCGAGGCGGAAACACAGTGCTTTGTGGTGCTGTGGAGTAACGAGGAGGTACAGGAGAAGCTCAACTCTGCCACGCGGAACAAGCCGATCTTTGAGGGTCTGCAGAGGGAGATGGCAGCCGCCGAGTACACCCGGACAGTCGACCAACTTTTAAATAAGTTGAAGAAACACAAAAAGGACTTCCGTGACCAGAAGCGAGAGCTAGGGCGCAGCGGCAGTGGAAGGGTGGTCAGCCCACATTTAGAAATGTTGAACGCTGTGCTTGGGGACCGCCCGGCCAACGTGTCGACCAGGGCATTGTGCTCGACTGTGCTCGAGGAAACGGCAACAGAACCCGGTAAGTTTGAATGCTGTTAGCTAGTTGTGATAATGTTTATCATTAAGCCCCTCTGCTAGCTCGTCAATAGCTTCGTCAGCGGCTGCCATGGGTAATATACTATGTAAACAAACTAACAATGCTGTATTTGAACTCATCCTGAAATCTACTGGTAATGACTAACAGTAATGTCTTACTTGTTTATGTCTGTTGTGTTCTGTCTGCATGGACCTATCACTATGTGTCTGAAATAAAGTTTTGCTGATGATGGTTTCCCATATGCTTTTTGTTTAGGTAAGAGGAAGAGGGACTCGATTGGGGAAGTCCTCCAATATACGGAGAAGTCTGACGAGGTGTTTCTGTTGGAAGGCAGGGAGGACCGTCAACTCTCAAAGGCGATTCTGGAGAGCCTAACAAACATGGACGCCCAGGGATCAAACATTATAGCTCCTGATGGAGGAGCAGGGGAAGAAGTAATGTGCTTTTCCCCCTGAGAACATGTACATACTGTATAATATTGTAAATAAAAGTTTTTTTGAAGTGATGTGAGTTTTCTCTCTAATTTCAAAGGACATTTTTCATATTTAGTTTTACTAGTGTTCTTCTTCACATGTAGAAAATGCAGTTACTTATAAGTAATGGCGCGCCGTTATCGGCGTTAACTTGCTGCGTTAACGCGAGCCTCTTATCGGGCGATAAAAAAAATATCGGCGTTAATCTATTCTCAAAGTTGGGAGCTGGGTCTATACTACGCAAGCTATGATGTCTTTCACCGCGGATGTATACAGCACGGAGCCGAATTGCACTGTAGGGGAGGATAACGAGTCTTCGAACCTGTGTAAATGACCACATCCAACGTGACATGCTAACATGGATGCAGCTATGAAGCCACCGGGTTTGCTTCAGGGAAAATTTATTTTTAAAACGCTTCCCAATGGAAACTTCGACAAGTCAAAGGTTGTTTGCACCTTGTGCAATGCCGAATTAGTTTATTGTAGGAGTTCTACCAGTCTAAAGTACCACCTAAATGCAAAACATCCCTTAGCTAATGCCGGGTCAAGCGCTGATAGAGCGCAAGGGAAGAGTCGTCGTCAAACTACTATGTTTGAGTGCAACCGAGGCAAGCCCATCAGTACAGCTCTATCAGCCAAGCTAACGAATCTCCTCGCTCAGTGGATTGCCACCAGCTGCCGGCCCATCAGCGTGGTTGAAGATGATGGGCTCGAGCTCGTTCTCCAAGCTGCCACAGGTGACCCATCTTACAAGCTACCTGCGAGGCGAACTATTATGAGGAGAATAGATGACCAGTACGCAAGAAAGCCGCAAAGGATGCGAAGATTGTCGAGGCGAGGTGGGTAGCAGTCACGGGGGATCATTGGACATCTGTCAACAACGATAACTACCTCGGCGTTACTGTACACCTCATCGATGCCAGCTGGGAACTTCACTCCTTCGCTTTAGGTAAGATACGTCATGTGAATTTAAATTACATTATTTAATTGAATTACTTAATCCAGGGGTCTTCAACAGGGGGTCCGCGACCCCTAGGGGGTCCGCGGAGGTACTGCAGGGGGGAAAGTTTTGGTTAATTAGACATTTAAAAAAAAAAAAATAAATAATAATAATAATAATAAAAATAATTAGACATTTTTTTATATTCCCCCCCGCAATTTTTTCAATAAATTGAAATGTCTTTAAATACACATTAACATGAATCCAACACACTGTAGTGAACAGATAAATGGAGGCAGAAGATGTCTTTCAGTCAGCAATGCACACGTTCAGCGACACACAGGAGCTCTTTCAAGCTGGGCACTGGTTCATTCACCTGTCCCATCATACATTAGTGAGTAATGTATGCCATCCATAGCTGGTTTGAGGATTCACTGCCCATACTACATGTATGTTTAAAATTAAAACATGAATCTGTCAATTATGTTAATAGTTCAGTATTGTATGCAAGATAACATATGTTTATGCATGCCAGTGGCACTAACAAGCATCAATAATTTTCGTTTCCACATTTATGTTGAACAAAAATGTCCATTTGAACAGCTTTTATGCAAAATGTTGTTACATGCAATTTGACAGACATTGTTGATCTTGGCAGGTATCAGTTTATTATGTTATGTTATGTTTATGAATGGCAGTGGCATGGCCACCCTACTCACTGTACCTTGCACATGTTTAAACTAAAAACAAGAATATATAAACCTGTGTGTTTTGAATGTCTTAGTATTGAATGCACAATAGTACATTTATACATGGCACTATAGGACCAGTTTAATATAAAACACAATTTTATATAATATATATAAGTAGGGGGTCCCCGCTCCATCTCTCCATCAGTTTGGGGGTCCTTGGCCTGGAAAACGTTGAAGACCCCTGACTTAATCTATTACTTACCAGGACACAACGAATTACCACCACATTATGTTTGCTTCTTGATGATGCTAGTTTTTTACGAGTAGTAGTGCAATTTCGATGTCGGTTTTTGGTATTTACCATAATTACGATAGCACATGAAGGCAGCATTATTCGGATCTACTTTTTTTGTCCGTTAGGTGTGATGAAAACAGAAGAGTGTCACTTTTCTGAAGCGTGTGCCAGGCAGTTTCTTGACGTCGCTAATCGGTGGGGGATTGCTGACAAAATCAGCACTGTTGGAACAGACAGTGCTCCTAATATGGTGGCAGCAGGGAGGATACTGCCATTTGAACATTTGCCTTGTGTGGCGCATGTTGTACAGAGAGCTATTGTAATGTCACTTCAGGCGGGTGGTTTTGATGGTGCACTGGCCAAGTGCCGCAAAGTGGTCGGACATTTCAAACACAGTCCAGCCAACTCAGATGAGCTGAATGTCCAGCAAGCCTCCCTTGGACAAGTTCAGGAGCCACTCGTGCAAGATGTCCCAACACGGTGGAATTCCACCCTTGAGATGATCAAGCGCATGAGACGCAACAAAGATGCACTGCACACAACGCTGTCTCAGCAGAAGCACAATCTGGCCCTCCCAACAAATGCTGATTATGAGAAGTTGGTAAAGCTAGAGAAACTGCTGGAGCCATGCAGGTATGGTCTACAAAGATAGCGTGTTCATGAATTAGCATAAAAGTTATTTTTAAATGTCACTTTTTATTCAATAAACACGTGCCCTTAAATTTAATGTGATTAAGAACTTTAAAAAAAAATGTGTAATCTAAGTTAAATGAATCAGTCATTAATTATTTTTTACTCTGTTTATGTCTGTCTGTCTGTCTGTGTAGGAATATCACTGATCTCCTTGGTGGGGATAAGTATGTATCCTGCTCTGCGGTTCTACCTGCCCTGTGCCACCTCCAGCACGCGATGAAGATCTCTGATGATGATCCTGCCTATGTTTTACGATTCAAGGCTGCCTTCACCAAGGACCTCAACCAGCGGAGGGAGAAAATAAACCTGGAATGGCTTAAGGTATGTCAGACTGACCAGAAGATAACTGCATTGTTTGACCATTATAGACTGTTAAGCCAGCAGATCTGTCAATGAATAGATGAATGAGTCATGAGGAAATATGGAGGTTAGATTTGGAAAATGAAATTTACAATCAATCAATAATTATTATTTTTATTCATCAAAGGTGGCGACTGCTCTAGATCCACGATTTAAGGACCTCAAGTGCTTGCCCAGAGCAGAGAGGGAGCCAGTGTGGGCACAGCTAAGGGAGTTGGTGAAGGGAGAAGAACCTGCTCTGCAGCCACTCAGGGAGGAGAACCCTGAGCCACCCAAGAAGAAAACATCCCTGCTACTGATGGGATCAGACTCAGACTCAGATGAGGAGACACCAGAAGACAATACTGTGGAGAGGTACAAGGTAGAGCCCAGTGCTAGTCTAGATCTGTGTCCACTGAAGTGGTGGTCAGAGCACACTGCTGTCTATGGTAAGATGGCCCACATTGCCCGTAAATACTTGGGGACTCCTGCCACAACTGTCCCATGCGAGAGACTTTTTTCTGTAGCAGGCCATATTGTGCAGAAGAGGAGATCTAGTTTGTCACCAGAAAATGTCAACAAGCTGGTCTGCCTGAGTGACTGGTGGAAGGAGAAATGGAGCTTGGACTGATGGACACAAATCTAGTGACTGTAATCACTTCATCACGACCTATTATGTTCAGTTCAAAATTAATGTTAAACAGAATAAAGATTAAGATTAAGATTAAGATTAAATCGGGCTTTCGCCTTTAATTGGCCATGTAATGTTTAGTACATTATTGGAATTTGTCTTCTGCACTTAACCCATCCCTGAGGAGCAGTGGGCAGCCATTTTGCGGCGCCTGGGGAGCAGTTCGGGGTTAAGGGACTTGCTCAACATCCCACAGTGACGGCCCCGGTGAGGCTTGAACCGGCAACCCTCCGATTACAAGCCCAGCGTCCTTAACCACTAGGCCACCATAACATAAACAGTTAGTAGGCACAAGTTCTTCTTATTGAACATGATTTATTTTCATCATCATTTATTATAATAGAACTGCTTTCTCAATCAGTTTGTGATGCATTTTGGAAACAGGAGATGAGCCCCTGGTCTAATAAACCCCTTCTCAAAGACTTCCTTTTAGTCATTATTTGGGTTGCACACATATTCCGCATGCCTTTGGGAGAATTAAAATTACCCATTTTAATCTAGATTAATCTAGATTAATTTAAAGATTACAGTGAGATTAATCTAGATTAAAAAAATTAATCTATGCCCACCTCTACTTATAAGTCATATATGTAGTTTTCAAACCGTTGCTGAATATTACCAATTCACACAATATAATTTAAAATATAGAGACAGTAGTTTAGTAAATATTAACTTTAAATGCACACATGTCATTACTACCACTCCTTCCTTGCGAATGATATGGTTTTATTAATTTTGCTGTGATCACATTGACCCACATATGGTAAATTGTGTCTAGGTCTGCATCAGCTGGATTATGTTTAGAATTTCTTTTAACCTGACATTCAAAGTGTTCCGTACTTTACATTCACAGATGTATATTATAGTAATAATATATGTACATACCGGTCAGTTAAAAATGTAGTTGTAGCTTACAGTACAATCACAAATCTATGGTAACCAGATTTTCTGTCTCAGAAATTAGTTTTAGATCTTGTTATACTGTCACATATACAACTAAACAATATGCACCAGCTCAGATATATTGTCACTATTGTTTTTTTATGTGTATATAATGTTATTGCTCTTACTTTTTTATTCTGTCACTCTTTAATTCCTGTACTCTAATCTTTAAGGCCCTGATGGAAAGCTTAAATGTTTGTTACAACATATAGCAAATGTAATGTTAGTGTCTTTGCATTTTATTTGTGGACATTTCAGGTGGTGAAGGTCCCAACCCCTTTGTTGAATAAAACAGTATTGGATTGTCATTTTAAATGTATTGAAAAACAGACATTACCCTTTATTATTATTCTTTATTTCAGATGAACAAGACAATTACATTCATGGAAATACATACACATATCAATTTCTTTGGTTCCCAAAGCTGTACAGATAACATTTCCAGCCACATCACAAACCAATTAAGTTATTCTGCTTGATTGAAATACTGTATCAAGGCTGCCCTGATGTCAGCTCCCTCTGCATTGCCAGTGTCGGGCAGTGGTTGGACGGGAGGCTGATTGTGTTCCAATCCGGCAGTCCGCCCCTCAATGAAGTTGTCCCAATGCTCTTCACATATGTTATGGAGAACAAAGCAGGCCATCGCTATCTTCTTGCTCAGCTCTAGCTTACAGTCATTTCTTTTTAGGAGACACCTCCAGCGTCCTTTTAGTCTCCAAAAGCCATTTCAACCACAGGTCGAGCACTGCTCAATCTGTAGTTGTACGTGCACTGCTCAGGGGTCAGTCTGCCTGTGTCTGAAAATGGTTTCATGAGCCAGTTCTGTATTGGGTATGCTGGGTCACCAATAAGGTAATCTGATCTCAACTGTCTGCATGTTTCAAACTGTAGGCTTCAAACTAATAATAAACTGGAATATTAGCATTTCCTGAAGTTCAAGTGAGGATGTATAGCTGAGACACCCCCCCACCCACACACACACATATCAAAGAACGCAGAATCTGTCACGCCATCCACCAATCAGGAGCCAGCAGAAGGAATATCAGTGTGAATTTCACTGTGACATCGCTGATGACATCATCAGGAGCTGGTCGCACATCAAAGGACTCAGCAACACATTGAGTATTCTTTAATGAGGGAAACCCTTCTGAGAGAGACACAATAACCCACAAACTCCTTGGACTCAGTGAATTTACTTAATCTCTGTCACTCTGACAACAGTTATATTTTTGATCTAATGATAGAAGTGCATCAGTTCAATGTAAAGAGTCTGGAACAAACATGCTTTGAAGCTCTGAAGGATCACCTCTGTCCAGAAAAATGCATTGGGCTGTGGCAGTTTACTAAAGTCTGGTATATTCCCATTTTGTTTCAACTGAAGTATGAGGCCTTTCACTTTATCTGTGAGAATTTTGAGGAAGTTTCACTCTGTGAAGAGTTTTTGCAGCTTGCGGAGCAGGAGCTGGCTGATATCCTGGGTCAGGATGACCTTACTGTGACCCAGGAGATCACAGTTTATCAAAGTGTTTTAAGATGGATAAACCACATGCCTGAGGAACGACAGGGAGCCATTTCTACTCTGTTACCAAAGGTACGACTGGGGCTGATGGACAAAAGTTACATCACAGAGAATGTGCTTAACAATGATGTGGTAAAAACAAACCCTGAGTCCCACCTCTTGGTCTCTGATACCCTTAAAGTCATGTCTCAACCTTCATTACTCTGCTCTGAGTCTGGGATCAGCAACACCTTGTTTTTCCGTCGTTTGCCAAACGCCATCTTAATGATGTTTAGAATATTTTCCAAGACCATAGAGGCCTTTGACTACAGAACTAACAGCTGGATCACAGTTCAGACTCATCCCAGTCTGGAGAATCCCATGACTCACTTAATATTCTACAGCACTGTCTTCTTTGGTAGATGCTTCTACATTGTGGGTGGTGGTTTAAGTTGGACCGGCCCCTGTATCAGAGTGTGGAGGTATAACCTAGTCACACACACTTGGCAGGAGATGTCACCAATGCAGGAGCCACGGTACTCTGTGAGTGTTACTGTGCTAAAGGGATGCATCTACGCTATGGGAGGCTACAGCGATGATGATGGTACCTTACTCAAAACTGCTGAACGCTACCAGCCCAACATCAACCAGTGGACGTTCATTGCATCAATGAATGAAGAGAGGATCAGGGCCAGCTGCTCCACACTGAACAACAAGATTTACATATGTGGAGGATGTAGAAATGAAGCACTGAATACTGCTGAGTATTACAACCCAGACACCAACCAGTGGACACTGATCACTCCTATGGGAACACCTCGCTATGACCTTGGGGTCGTTGCATATATGGGCCACATTTTTGCAGTTGGAGGAAGCGATGGGTCCAGAGATCTGAGGTCTGCTGAGGCTTATGACCCAGTGACCAACACCTGGTACGATGTCCCTGAAATGGTCCACAGACACAGATACTTTGACATTGCAGTGATGAACAAGCAGATCTTTGTTGTTTCTTGTACCACAGGAAACAGAATTGTTGAGTGCTATGACTACACTACAAATATTTGGTCTGTGGTATTTTCTGGCATGGACCACAATAATTGCGTTAGATGCTGTGTGATTTCTGGACTTCCCAACATGGCTGAGTACTGTTCACCTCGTAAACCCATCATACCCAGGACACAGGTCTAAAAAAGTCTAAACTAGATACTGAGATGGAGCAAATGTTATTTTCCATGATCCTAACTGGGAGTGTAACCTGCTCTGACCAGGTCTGTGTGTATCAATAAAAGTGTTTAAAGACATTAGAAGAACTAATGTGTGATTAAATGGATCAGTTCATGTCCCAGCTCAGATGGGATGGTTTTAATCAGCCTGAGTTGATGATGATCTAGAAAAAAAATACAAAATTTTAGTGGTGACAACATATAGCAGACGTGTAGATGTACTGAATTTAATTATAATTAATGCAGTGGTTAGCACATATTTATTTTAAATATCAAGACAAAACAATGCAATTCTGTGACACAACAAACCATTGAAAAAAATAGAACCTAATTTAGAATAATGCACTGTAATACAATATAACACTTACAGGTATAGTGTAATTGTCTCGAGGGAACAATAACAACAATGGTGCAAAATCCAAAAGCATTTGTAATATTAATATTCAATTAAGAGAAAACATGTACAGTAATCGTAAAGGGTGTGTTTAATGTTTATTGTACCTTTTAAATTATTAATAAAAATAAAAATTGGGGGTTGCAATTTGGCGATGCAGCTCATCCATTGCCTTGGACACAATTCTGTTCAGTTATTACAACTGAGCAGGCTTAATACAGGGCAGACTGCACAGACAGAAACACATAGTACCAAGGACGGAAGTCAAAAAGCTGACATTTCTAGTGTCTTTGAAGCAGGGGTATGCATCAAAGAGTTTCATAGGTCAGTCCTCTTCCTTTGTAATATCTGCATCAATGAAAGCTCGTCTAGCCTTGAACTCAAGGTCCATAATTTGGGCAAAATTGCCTTGGTTGGGTTTTGTGTTGGGATTCTTGTACATTTTGCTCAATGTTTTGTAGTGACTCACCTGCATCCTCAGACTATAAAATAAGACGGTGAGGCAAAGACGTTTCCATGGAAACACTATTACACTAGCATCAGAGAAGATAAATCATAGTTAGTGGCATGTGTATGAATAAAATATAATGCACAATTATATTAGAAAGTCATTACTTACTTCCCCCACTAGGTTTGACAAAACCAGAAAACAGTTATATCATAAAGAGTGTAAGGTACCCTATCAGAGGTCAAACTTCACTTCACCTAAAGTCTAAAAAAACAATAACAGTTTGAGTAGAGCTGTGTGTTTTCTTAATGGACTTTCAGATTTTTTTTAGGAATGGTCAATTACCTATTTCATTTGATCAGCTTAATGTTTTTACTTATTGTTAGGAAATTCTAAAAAGTGTTTTGATATTGATTATGTGGAAATGACCTGTGTCAGCTGATTTAAGTGGAGACGCTTTCCTGGGGAACATAATGAAATCCTTTGTAAACACATAAGCAAATAACAGGAAAACACAGGTCATTATCCAACATTGTTGTACCATTACCATGTATTCTGGCACATGAGACAGAGGCAAATATAGTCTCAGTACAGGTTTAAACTTTTTTAGATGTACACAAATCAGAACTATTACAGAATTGTTCCACTTTTAGCACAAAACCTCCATTTAAACTGTCCTCGCTGAGGTCATCATTGCTCTCAATAATTATGGTTGAACTGCTTGTGTCACCACTTCTGTCACCATCAGTGTCATTGTCTGTGTTGTTTGAGCAGAAGAAACTCTTCTTTAACACCCATCGTTGTGGCGTGGAGCCCTGCCTCTTCCTCAGGGACCTCATATTTTTGGAGTCACTTGTACATTTTGGTGTAGATGGTCAACTATGGTGAAATAGTATTAATAATAATAACAGTAATAAGTGGTTTTTTCTTGTTGCTGTCCCACCCAAAGTTTAGGTTATTAAAAAAAAAAAGTTCGGCACTTGTTCCACGGCACTTAAGCAAGGCATTTTTTGCATGCAGGGACAGACAACATCCAGCTAACAGTGTGCAACATTAATGTGATCAAAGCTACCAACAGACGCTAACTTTGCTTAATAATCACCAAATATGAATGAAAAACATGACTTACCCTCCAACACTGACAGTACGGTGTTGTCAAAATCTTCCATGCTGACAGAGTTCTCCTGCTCGCTGAAGCCTTAACACGTAGTACCTGGTAAAGACCCACAGAGTGAGCTAGCTAGCTAAAGTTCACATTGGCTAACGCTAGCTAGCCTTGTTAGCAGCCCCTGTGGAGAACATGTGACAACATACATTTATTTGTTAATATTTCATATCAACCAACTGTCCATCATTTATCTGGGGACATGTCTCATGTTGTAGGTGTTTATCACAGATGTTGATGATGACAGAGGCAGGGGGCTCCCACTTAAAACACTGTGGCCCAAGGCAGTGCTACCTTTACCTCAGTCACAGTGGGTGATATGGGGAAAAAAATCATATCACCATTTATTTTTGTAAAAACACCATCAAAATACAATTTTTTTCATTAAAATCATTTATTTACCAATAAAACGAACCAATTCACCTACTTAAAATCATCACCCTAAATGGAAAAAAGGAATAAAAGATCATTTAAGACAAGGTCATTTTCAAATATTTTTTTTAAATTGTATGTAAGCAATTTATCAAACTGGTTCCAAGTACAATGAACATCAAACAAAAGATCTGACATGTTCTTATAGTCACACAGTCTTTTAACTATAGTGTTGTTTACATGGGTTTTTTCCGGGTACTCCGGCTTCCTCCCACAATCCAAAAACATGACTATAAGATTGAATGGAGTCTCTAAATTGCCCATAGTAGTGAATGAGAGTGAGTGGTTGTCTGTCTGTGTTGCCCTGTGATGGACTGGCGCCCTGTCCAGGGTGTACCCCCACCCAGCGCCCAAAGATAGCCAGAGATTGGCACCGGGAGACCCCCGCGACCCTGTCAAACAGGAATAAGTGGGTCTGAAAATGAATGAACTATAGTGTAGCATTAGCATTAGCATCACTTGCTACATAACAAGGCAGCATATCAGTCTAGTGATTTCTATTTGTTATTGAGGTAACACACACATGTTAATAAAATCCTACACCTCATTTTACACAGTTTAGACAATCATATCCTTTACAAGATAAAACAACAATATTCATATTTCTATGTTTTTCCTCAAAATGGCAATTGGTGATAAAAACCATTTATTTTTTCATCAATAGTTTAGTTTTTTTAGAAAGTCAATTAACACTACAACACACACACACACTCACACACACACGCACGCACGCACGCACGCACGCACGCACACACACACACACACAGAGGCATATGTGGTTTAAGAGACCGATTTTGGATTTCTTGCGTTTTGGTGGGTTTATGAGACCACACCTAACGCTACATCTGGTGAACTTAAAAGGCACATCAAAATTTAGATTTTTTAGCAGAACACAAATCTAACTTCAAAATCATCATTTTTCTTTTAGAAAAATATGTGGACATATCACAGGCTTATGAGGACATGGTTTATGAGACCAAGAGTGTTTATGAGGCCGGTTTACATGTAACACAAACATAAACCAGGTTATGGTTTAAGAGGACTAACAAACATTACAAGACCTGTTTACATGTAACACAAACACAAACCAGGTTATGGTTAAAGAGGACTAACAAACATTATAAGACCTGTTTACATGTAACACACAAACACAAACCAGGTTATGGTTTAAGAGGACTCAACAAACATTATAGACCTGTTTACATGTAACAACAAACACTACCAGGTTATGGTTAAAGAGGACTAACAAACATTATAAGACCTGTACATGTAAACACATCCAAACAC